>NC_036839.1:1164431-1168308 GCF_002910315.2 Salvelinus sp. IW2-2015
AGAGATGGAGGGAGAGACAGTAAAATAAAGAGGGGGAGAGAGACAGGAAAGAGGGAGGGAGAAAAAAAAGAGGGAAGAGAGGCTTACCGCTAAACACATTAAAAAAACTCCCTTTTTTGGACGAGGCGGCTATGGGAAACGCAGTATGGAGTAAGTGCTTAAAGCGAGCGGAGCGTGAAATGCGTCTAAGATGAAAAGGTCAGGCAAAAACAAACAGAGGACCAGTCGGCGAGGAAGACGAATGGGAATTAATTGACTCATTAATATGGACGGCTAATAAAGCAGCGTCCAAATCCTAAAACAAAAATCATTGTCAACCATTTCGCTTTAATGGCCCCTTATTTTCAGCTTGAGGAGATTTGGCCTTGCGGTGCATATCAATCTTCAAGAGGGGTGTACTTCCTGTTCCCTTTCTCCCTCTCTCTCTTCCTTTTTCACCTAAACATGCTAGGGGTAACCTCAGTGTTGTGTGTGCATGTCTTTCCCTAGCAGACAAAGAAAGAGTTGATCTGTGTATAAGGATTCCTTGAGAATTAATCTGGGTTTCTGGCAGCGGAACAGAATGACATTAAGGAGTGAAAGTCATCCTGAAGGGTAGCTAATTGGTTCCCTGTAGAAAAATAAAAAAGCAGCTTGATTTAAATCAAGCCACATTCAGAAATTCAGATTAATCCTAAACATCATTGTTTTCGGGAATATTATTGTCCTTGAGCGTTGACTTCAGATCCAGTCAATAGCTAAGGCGTTTTAATTAGATTTTAAAATAGACCAGCGGGGTTACAATTATGAAACCCGTTTGATTAGAACAATATAGCTGTGAGAGAGTAAAGCGTATGAATGGGATGAGAAATGACTTCAAAATCAATAGCTGATAAGCAATTACTCAACATCAGAAATGATAACTCCATCTAACACACTTACCGTATAACCACACACAGACAGCACCTAAATAATTAGTTAATCTCTCTCTCTCTCTCTCTCTCTCTCTCTCTCTCTCTCAAACACACGCGCACACACTCTCTCTCTCTGTTTTTCTCTCTATCACACACACACACACCTGTCTCTTATACACATCTAGATGTGTATAAGAGACAGGTTCTGAGAGTGTTCTTCCTTCCTGCTTCCTTTTGTCGGCGGTAACCGACTGATTAGCAACACGGTGGGTAGCGCTATCAGATAGCACAGTGGCACAGAGGAAAGCCTGCCCAGGTAACGTGGTTCCTTCCTTAGCCTGTAGTTACCTATTCTGTACTCTGTCATGAAATGAGCCAGATCCCATGCTGGCACAGTATGCTCAACATGGTCTCATTCAAATGAGTGTTGTTATATGTCATCTACTGCATATGTCACCAAAGATGACCTATTACATATGACATGTCTAGTTTGCTAGCTGCTGACAACTTCCTTTAGAACTTGAAATCTATCTGAACTCCGTCACACGTGTTTGAAACACTTATTGATTGGGGAACTTCTTATTGTGGAATGTGCTGCCTTTGACTTGTTTTTAATTGTGTTTGATTTTGATGCTGTCTTCTGAAATTGCTTGTGAAAGAGACCCTGGTTCTCAATGTTGACTCCCTGCTCAAATAAAGGTCAAATAATATGGAGAAGAGGGAAAAAAAGGATCATTGTAAAGTTTCGATTGTTAAACATGAGTTCTAAGGTCTGTGATAATGAGTAAGCAGACTACTTCCTACATCCTGGGAATTGATGAGCTCACTCATAATTGGTTGACTTGTCCATGCCTAATGGATGACTCCCTTAATTAAAAAGATACTGTACCAAATGTTCATAATCAGATAGGGCTAAAAGTAAAATGCTGTTAATCAAATGTACGAGAGTCAACAGTTTCAGGAAAGCCTAAATGAGATTGCGAGACATGATACATATCTTTTTTACTCCTACCCACTATTTATTAATTGCAAATCCCTTTGGTTCGACCGAACAGAGCAAGTCTTATCTTCAAACTGTGAGGAAATGTAATCCAACCACGCACCGACTGATCTCTCTTTTTCGCGAACTGCGATACATACGAAACAAGTCTTCAAAACAAGGCTTTAAAAAACTTACCCAGTCAGGGTGCCTTTGAGGATATTTAATTAAAATATAATCCTGCATTCATTACTGCTCATATAAATTAAGCTGTCATTCATAAGATTTATGGAATCTCGTTTGCATATTGCATACAATTCATCAATTACTCAAGTATGAAAGGATCGCATTTCCCTTGGAGATTCCTGCTAGCCTGCCAACATTTGAAATGAGAGAAAGTGCAGGACTGTCAGGCATTCAGCACAAACTTTCTCCACAATGTCTGCGGCACTGATTAATCTCATTCCGGAGCCATCCCTTACAAGATTCTACACAGTCCAGCTGCATTTTTCAATTATTTACCCTGTCCTTACAACTAACAGAATGAAATACAGACCGGGGCAAAAGTGTAATGTGGTTCTGGGAGGCTACTATAGTCAAAGTCTTTATGTATTTAACACTGGATGTTCATAAATGAGAGAGAATGGGTTTAAAGAGAACCTAATGGAAGGGTCATTTAGCTGTTTTATTGTGAATGCTGTCAGGCAAACTCACTTCTCATTTACTCTCCTCTATCTCTCTCTCTTTCCTTGCTCTCTCTCTCTCTCTCTCTCTCTCTCTCTCTTCTTCTCTCTCTCTCTCTCTCTCTCTCTTCTCTCTCTCTCTTCTCTCTCTCTCTCTCTCTCTCTCTCTCCTCTCTCTTCTCTCTCTCTCTCTCTCCTCTTCTATCTTCCTTCCTCTATCTCCCTCACTTCTTTTCCCCCCTCTCTCTTTCTCTCTCTCCTTCTCCCTCTGCTGTTAGTTATTCTCCTGCCTGCCCATGTTATGGTTACATCATCTCTCTCTCTGTGTTGTGTCCATTTATACCTGAAATTAATCACATCGACAATCTGGTTGTACAATTACCAAGTTCAAACGACGTGTGTGGCTGCATGCGTGTGTGTGTGTGTGTGTGTGATAGAGAGAAACAGAGAAGAGAGAGAGTGTGTGCGCGTGTGTTGAGAGAGAGAGAGAGAGAGAGAGAGAGAAGAGAGAGAGATTAACTAATTATTTAGGTGCTGTCTGTGTGTGGTTTACGGTAAGTGTGTTAGATGGAGTTATCATTTCTGATGTTGGTAATTGCTTATCAGCTATTGATTTTGGAAGTCATTTCTCATTCCCATTCATCGCTTTACTCTCTCACAGCTATATTGTTCTAATCAAACGGGTTTCATAATTGTAACCCCGCTGGTCTATTTTAAAATCTAATTAAAAAGCCTTAGCTATTGACTGGATCTGAAGTCAACGCTCAAGGACAATAATATTCCCGAAAACAATGATGTTTAGGATTAATCTGAATTTCTGAATGTGGCTTGATTTAAATCAAGCTGCTTTTTTATTTTTCTACGGGAACCAATTAGCTACCCTTCAGGATGATTTTCACTCCTTAATGTCATTCTGTTCCGCTGCCAGAAACCCAGATTAATTCTCAAGGAATCCTTATACACAGATCAACTCTTTCTTTGTCTGCTAGGGAAAGACATGCACACACAACACTGAGGTTACCTAGCATGTTTAGGTGAAAAAGGAAGAGAGAGAGGGAGAAAGGGAACAGGAAGTACACCCCTCTTGAAGATTGATTGCACCGCAAGGCCAATCTCCTCAAGCTGAAAAATAAGGGGCCATTAAAGCGAAATGGTTGACAATGATTTTTGTTTTAGGATTTGGACGCTGCTTTATTAGCCGTCCATATTAATGAGTCAATTAATTCCCATTCGTCTTCCTCGCCGACTGGTCCTCTGTTTGTTTTTGCCTGACCTTTTCATCTTAGACGCATTTCACGCTCCGCTCGCTTTAAGCAGCTTAA
>NC_036839.1:1170307-1189780 GCF_002910315.2 Salvelinus sp. IW2-2015
GCTAGCTAGCTACATGCCAAATGGATAGGCTACCCTCAAATATCTGACAATACAGGATCAGTTGATGTTTACTGATCATGAAAAGCATGCAGTTACCTGCTGTATAACTCTGATGACAGAGATACATGTGGAGTACGTGTAATTCTGATTATTCTCTTCAAGTGGTGATGATATTAAAGCAAATAGTTAAAACAGGTATTAACATTTAGGTTTTAGCGGATTTGCCACAGGGTAGTAGGCATAGCAGGTTATTTACGTAAACTATACCCTAAGTTTGTGTGTAGAATGTTATTCTACATTTGTTTGGCTAGGTCTTGAGAATCCGTCAGCTACAATTACACTTATCTCGTTTCTGGCCAAGTCTGTTTTTAATGTTGAAAAATAATGCTAGAGCGTGTGTCTTTAATGAACTCGAATTGAACAAGAAGAGGGAGAGAGAGAGAGAGAGCAAAACCCTCTGTGTTCTCAGATTATGTAAACATTTCTCTTCCTCTCCTGCAATTTTTGGATTCCTTTTTGCATTTCATTAATTATTAACAGGAAAAATCTTTAAAAAAATTGACAAAAAACCAAACTTTTGGTTGAATGTTTCACACAGGATTGATCTGAAGTGCAATTAATGTTAATCATTACAGCCTTCCTGTTTAGCTTCTACATGGAGTGTGTTTGTCTCAGAGTGGTCTCTTCCTCACTCTCTTTCTCTCCTCACTCTTCCCTGTCTCTCTCCTTTCCTTCTCTCTCATGCTCTCTCTCTCTCTCCCCTCTCACTCAGTCCCTGTTCTCACTCTCATTTACTCTCTCTCTATCTCTCTCTTCTTGCTCTCTCTTCTCTCTCTTCTCTCTCTCCTCCTCTCTCCTCTCTCTCTCTTTCTCTCTCTCTCTTCTCTCTCTCTCTCTCTCTCTCTCTCTCTCTCTCCTCTTCTCTCTCCTCTCTCTCTTCTCTCTCTCTCTCTCTCTCTATCTTCCTTCCTCTATCTCCCTCACTCTTTCTCCCCCCTCTCTCTTTCTCTCTCTCCTTCTCCCTCTGCTGTTAGTTATTCTCCTGCCTGCCCATGTTATGGTTACATCATCCTCTCTCTGTGTTGTGTCCATTTATACCTGAAATTAATCACATCCGACAATCTGGTTGTACAATTACCAAGTTCAAACGACCGTGTGTGCGTGCATGCTGTGTGTGTGTGTGTGTGTATGAGAGAAAAACAGAGAGAGAGAGGTGTGTGTGCGCGTGTTTTGAGAGAGAGAGAAGAGAAGAGAGAGAGAGAGAGAGAGAGATTAACTAATTATTTAGGTGCTGTCTGTGTGTGGTTATACGGTAAGTGTGTTAGATGGAGTTATCATTTCTGATGTTGAGTAATTGCTTATCAGCTATTGATTTTGAAGCATTTTCTATCCCATTCATACGCTTACTCTCTCACAGCTATTTGTTCTAATCAAACGGGTTTCATAATTGTAACCCCGCTGGTCTATTTTAAAATCTAATTAAAACGCCTTAGCTATTGACTGGATCTGAAGTCAACGCTCAAGGACAATAATATTCCCGAAAACAATGATGTTTAGGATTAATCTGAATTTCTGAATGTGGCTTGATTAAATCAAGCTGCTTTTTTATTTTTCTACAGGGAACCAATTAGCTACCCTTCAGGATGACTTTCACTCCTTAATGTCATTCTGTTCCGCTGCCAGAAACCCAGATTAATTCTCAAGGAATCCTTATACACAGATCAACTCTTTCTTTGTCTGCTAGGGAAAGACATGCACACACAACACTGAGGTTACCCTAGCATGTTTAGGTGAAAAAGGAAGAGAGAGAGAGAAAGGGAACAGGAAGTACACCCCTCTTGAAGATTGATATGCACCGCAAGGCCAAATCTCCTCAAGCTGAAAATAAGGGGCCATTAAAGCGAAATGGTTGACAATGATTTTTGTTTAGGATTTGGACGCTGCTTTATTAGCCGTCCATATTAATGAGTCAATTAATTCCCATTCGTCTTCCTCGCCGACTGGTCCTCTGTTTGTTTTTGCCTGACCTTTTCATCTTAGACGCATTTCACGCTCCGCTCGCTTTAAGCACTTACTCCATACTGCGTTCCCATAGCCGCCTCGTCCAAAAAAGGGAGTTTTTTTAAGTGTTTAGCGGTAAGCCTCTCTTCCTCTTTTTTTCTCCCTCCTCTTCCTGTCTCCTCCCCTCTTTATTTTACTGTCTCTCCCTCCATCCTTTCGATCTCCCTCCCACTCTCTCTCTCTCTTCTCTCTCTCTCTCTCTCTCTCTCTCTCTCTCTCTCTCTCTCTCTCTCTCTCTCTCTCTCTCTCTCTCTCTTCTCTCTCTCTCTCTCTCTCTCTCTCTCTCTCTCTCTCTCTCTCTCTCTCTCTCTCTCTCTCTCTCTCTCTCTCTCTCTCTCTCTCTCTCTCTCTCTCTTCTCTCTCTCTCTCTCTCTCTCTCTCTCTCTCTCTCTCTCTCTTCTCTCTCCTCTCTCTCTCTCTCTCTCTCTCTCTCTTCACCCCCTGTCAGCATGCCTGGTGGATCCTATTCCAGATATGACAGAAATATGCTATTAACAGCTATGCTGAATAAAGCGAGAAACAGGGGACTGAGTGAGAGGGGAGAGAGAGAGAGCATGAGAGAGAGGAAAGGAGAGAGACAGGGAAGAGTGAGGGAGAGAAAGAGAGTGAGGAAGAGACCACTCTGAGACAAACACACTCCATGTAGAAGCTAAACAGGAAGGCTGTAATGATTAACATTAATTGCACTTCAGATAGCAATCCTGTGTGAAACATTCAACCAAAAGTTTGGTTTTTTGTCAATTTTTTAAAGATTTTTCCTGTTAATAATTAATGAAATGCAAAAAGGAATCCAAAAATTGCAGGAGAGGAAGAGAAATGTTTACATAATCTGAGAACACAGAGGGTTTTGCTCTCTCTCTCTCTCTCCCTCTTGCTTGTTCAATTCGAGTTCATTAAAGACACACGGCTCTAGCATTATTTTTCAACATTAAAAACAGACTTGGCCAGAAACAGAGTAAGTGTAATTGTAGCTGACGGATTCTCAAGACCTAGCCAAACAAATGTAGAATAACATTCTACACACAAACTTAGGGTATAGTTTACGTAAAATAACCTGCTATGCCTACTACCCTGTGGCAAATCCGCTAAAACCTAAATGTTAAATACCTGTTTTAACTATTTGCTTTTAATATCATCACCACTTGAAGAGAATAATCAGAATTACACGTACTCCACATGTATCTCTGTCATCAGAGTTATACAGCAGGTAACTGCATGCTTTTCATGATCAGTAAACATCAACTGATCCTGTATTGTCAGATATTTGAGGGTAGCCTATCCATTTGGCATGTAGCTAGCTAGCTAAGCAAGCAACATGTGGCCTGGATCGTGGCGAGCGCCTCAAACAGGTGCTGAGGTATTTTGACCTGTTGTTTGTTGCTTCAAACAGGCTGAATTCCCAAGACAGGATACCCAGCAGGTCGGTTTTGCATTCGGCCTCGTCGGCATTCATTTTAGTAAAGATTTGCCACACAGACAACACCTTTTGAATGAATAAAAGCAGGTGAGCATACCGGTCGCTTAAAAGTTGGAAACAATGGTGTTACCTTGTTAACTGCATTTCAAAGTCGGGTGTGCCGTTTCAGCATAAACAATGCGTGAGCATTGAATTCATGGTGACTTTGTGTAGGCTAAGTAAACGTGGCAGGCTACAATAACGCACACACACACACACACACACACATTATTTATCAATGCAGATAGCAGAGCAAAGAAGGCCATATGAAGACAGATTTAGACATTGCATATCATTTAACAGTTCCATTTCACATCACGCTCTTCCTAGAAATTATTTATTATAATTTACCAGTTTCTCGCAATTATTTATCCCAGGAAAAGGGAATGGGTTTCGGCGGGAAATTTGTGCAAATCTCTGTATTCTGGGTTCCCGCCATTAAACCATAAAGTGGGCCCACTCTCGCACCGCTCAAGTTCACTCCGATGCGGGGCCCTTATCAATTTGGCCAGCTTTGCTTTATATGCTGCTCACAACAATAACATCCCAGCTAACAAAGCAGGAGAGCAGGTGCATACGCACACATACACGCACACACATGAAAGAAAACACAAACACACACACACATGCACACGTGCACGAGCACACACACACACACACACTTCATCCGAGGGAGAGGCAGATAGAGAGGTTCAGAAGGAACCCCCAGCCGGCAGAGCATTCCCAGACAAACATTTGTACTCCTGTTAGGAATCAAAGCTCCCTGCTACTCGGCACGACTCGGAAGCATCACATTCAGTCTGTGCGTACATCTCTGTGATCATTCCGGAACATTCTCAGGCTGACTGAGCTCACAGGGAAATACCAGCAAGGGCGAATAAAGAAAACAACAGGAACTGAAAAAGGCGGATTCCCACCCTGACAGGGGCCAAATAGAACGTGACACAAACACTGCGACAGTTAACTCACTCCACAACGACTGATTGACATCAGACTAAAGAACACAGAGTAAGGCTGGCTAAAGATACCGGTAACACGTAAAGTTTAAGACATTTCCCAAATGACAATTATTGTAGACACGTTTTATCAGGTCTTCTATCTAACTGAGGGGGAAATCACCTGCTTTATTTCTTGAGAAGCTGTACTTCAATGGTGAGAAATGTCTCAGTCCCTGGAGCAAAAACGTAGTGCTATCCAGGAGCACGAGTACAGGACATCAATAAGCGGCTCCCAAACATTTTAAACCTGCATCAGGAAATTGAGTCTATCATAGTTATTCTGGGATTCAATGACATTATGAAGGGCAGCTCAGAACAGCTGAAGGTAAAGAACTGATTGGGTCTCTGCTTGACACCAACAAACGCCCAATAATATCTGGCCCTCTACCTTCCCTAAATCGTGGCATTGAACATTTCAGCAGACTTTTAGCCCTCCATTACTGGCTACGAGACTATTAAAGCTCTGTGGGTGTAAAACGTATTGACAATTTTGATACCTTCTGGCAACAACGTTTGTTTTATAAGGAGGATGGGATCCACCCAAATCATTTGGGTACCTGGATCCTTTCACAGCATTAAAAGGCTGCATTGAGACAATGACTTATCAATGACGCAAACCCAGCTCAGTTAATCTCTACCATTGTGTCGCTTGAGTTGTCACAATGTTTCAGCAAATGTACATTATCCCAGGGGCGTTGGGAGACACAATGTAAGTAACCTAATTCATGTCTCTCTGCTGATTCTACTGCTATTGTATCCAGTGGTCATGTGCATATGAAACAACGTTATACTGTTAGCACTGAGGCAGTGTGCTCGAAGTAGGAAGACCACTGTGTGCAGCTCACCATGCACTATCAGCCCCAATATAAATAACATGAGCAAGTCTACATCTGATAAGCTTCCCAGTAAAGCAATGTAAACAATCAGGCATCCAAGAAAAGTGCTAAAAATAGCCCACGTTAACATACGTAGCTTAAGAAACAAGGTTCTGAGTATCAATCATTTGCTATAAAGAGATGACATTCATATTCTGACCATCGCTGTGACTCACTTAGATAATACCCTCAAATCAAATCAAATCAAAGGTTATTTGTCACGTGCGCTGAATACAACAGGTACGGTGAAATGCTTACTTACAGGCTCTAACCAATAGTGCAATGTGAGGGTGGTTGCAACACATCTACAGAAACATCTACAGAAAATGTCAAAGATGGATTTGTTGCCATTTACTGTATATTCAGAAGCACATTCCTGTAAAGCTTAGAGAGGATCTCATGTTAAATATTGTTGAAGTTATATGGTTACAGGTTCACCTGCCTCAACCATTCTGGTGGGAAGCTGCTTTAGACCACCAAGTGCTAACAGTCAGTATCTGGATAATATGTGTGCAATGCTTGATAACGTATTTGATGTCAAGAAAAAGCTTAAAACTGTAACTAGTGCCTGCAACCTGGTTCAGGTTATCAGTCAACCTACCAAGGTAGTTACAAACAGCACAAGAATGAAATCATCATGTGTATAGGATGTAGTGATCACAATATAGTAGCCATATCTAGGAAAATCTAAGTTCCAAAAGCTGGGCATAATATAGTGCAAAAGAGGTCATACAATACGTTTTGTAGTGATTCATATGTTGTTGATGCAAAGAATATTTGCTGGTCTGTAGTGTGTAATGAGGAGCAACCAGACGCTGCACTTAACACATTTATAAAATTGCTTATTCCAGTTACTAATAAGCATGCACCCATTAAGGAAATG
Source organism: Salvelinus sp. IW2-2015 (assembly GCF_002910315.2). NCBI lineage: Eukaryota > Metazoa > Chordata > Actinopteri > Salmoniformes > Salmonidae > Salvelinus > Salvelinus sp. IW2-2015. The sequence continues at coordinate 1,176,581 of NC_036839.1, forward strand.
TCTGTTAAAATAGTTAAATCCCTGTGGATTGATGAGGAATTTAAACATTTTATGGTTGAGACGGATGAGGCAAAAGAAATGGTAAATAAGTCTGGCTGTACAATCGATTGGCAAACATACAGCAAATTGAGAAATCATGTGAATAAACTGAACAAAAATATGAATCTATATTATGAAACAAAGATAAACGACCTAGAGAATGATAGTAAAAAGATTTTGGAGCAAAATGTAGATGACATTTTGGGCAAAATGGCAAACTCAGCTCCTTCATACATTGAATCAGATGGCTCATTCATCACAAAACCCACTGATATTGCCAATTACTTTAATGATTTTTTCAAAATCAGCTAACTTAGGCATGACATGCCAGCAACCACATTCAGGACATTCCACAAACACRGCACTTACACAAATGACTGATGATTGGCTGAAATAAATTGATGATAAAAAGATAGTGGGAGCTGTTTTGTTAGTCTTCAGTGCGGCTGTTGACATTATCGATCATAGTCTGCTTATGGAAGAATTTATGTGATATGGCTTTACACTCCCTGCTATATTGTGGATAAAGAGTTACCTGTCTAACAGTAGACAGAGGGTGTTCTTTAATGGAAGCCTCTCCAACATAATCCAGGCAGACCCAGGAATTCCCCAGGGTAGCTGTATCGGCACCTTATTTAAAAAAAAAAACTTTACTAATGACATGCCACTGTCCTTAACCCTTGTGTATTCTTAACATGTTGTGTACTCCCCTTGTCCTACGTGTAAAAAATGACCTGCCTTCACTAAACCCCTAAAATAAAGCAGTTTAATTGAATTTTAAACCCCAAATCTATTTTGTATRAAGAAACAACCTGTCATTCATCATAAACTTTGTGAATATCTGGGTTTTCCTTCTTCACAATGCAGAAAGACAGCATTTAATCTGTGGACACCACTCGTTTTTATTACAACACACCTGTCAAAATTGTTTTCTTTACTAAAGTAGAGGTATATTATTATTATTATTATTGCTAAAGGTACTGCGTAAGTGTAAACATATATTTTTTTGCAAGAGATAGCACTTGTATAGCCAAAGAAAGTAGCAGAAATGTGCAGAAAGTAGTTTTGAATGCATTTTATTGAAGGGAAACAATAACAGTTTTGAACTTTTTTGGCAACATGGTGATATATTCTATTATATACTGTACAACGAGGAATTCAACTAAACTCAGCAAAAAAATAAACGTCCTTTCACTGTCAACTGCGTTTATTTTCAGCAAACTTAAAATATTTGTATGAACATAACAAGATTCAACAACTGAGACATAAACTGAACAAGTTCCACAGACATGTGACTAACAGAAATGGAATAATGTGTCCCTGAACAAAGATGGGGGGGGGGTCAAAATCAAAAGTAACAGTCAGAATCTGGTGTGGCCACCAGCTGCATTAAGTACTGCAGTGCATCTCCTCCTCATGGACTGCACCAGATTTGCCAGTTCTTGCTGTGAGATGTTACCCCACTCTTCCACCAAGGCACCTGCAAGTTCCCGGACATTTCTGGGGGGAATGGCCCTAGCCCTCACCCTCCGATCCAACAGGTCCCAGATGTGCTTAATGGGATTGAGATCCAGGCTCTTCGCTGGCAATGGTCGAACACTGACATTCCTGTCTTGCAGGAAATCACGCACAGAACAAGCAGTCTGGCTGGTGGCATTGTCATGCTGGAGGGTCATGTCAGGATGAGCCTGTAGGAAGTGTAGCACATGAGGGAGGAGGATGTCTTCCCTGTAACGCACAGCGTTGAGATTGCCTGCAATTACAACAAGCTCACTCCGATGATGCTGTGACACATCGCCCCAGACCATGACGGACCCTCCACCTCCAAATCGATCCTGCTCCAGAGTACAGGCCTCGGTGTAACACTCATTCCTTCAATGATAAACGTGAATCTGACCATCAACCCTAGTGAGACAAAACCGCGACTCGTCAATAAAGAGCACTTTTTGCCAGTCCTGTCTGGTCCAACGACGGTGGGTTTGTGCCCATAGGCGACGTTGTTGCCGGTGATGTCTGGTGAGGACCTGCCTTACAACAGGCCTACAAGCCCTCAGTCCAGCCTCTCTCAGCCTATTGCGGACAGTCTGAGCACTAATGGAGGGATTGTTGGTGTAACTCGGGCAGTTGTTGTTGCCATCCTGTACCTGTCCCGCAGGTATGATGTTCAGATGTACCGATCCTGTGCAGGTGCTGTTAGACGTGGTCTGCCACTGCGAGGATGATCAGCTGTCCGTCCTGTCTCCCTGTAGCACTGTCTTAGGCGTCTCACATTTCGGACATTGCAATTTATTGCCCTGGCCACATCTGCAGTCCTCATGCCTCCTTGCAGCATGCCTAGCACGTTCACGCAGATGAGCAGGGACCCTGGGCATCTTTTTTTTGTGTTTTTCAGAGTCAGTAGAAAGGCCTCTTTAGTGTCCTAAGTTTTCATAACTGTGACCTTAATTGCCTACCGTCTGTAAGCTGTTAGTGTCTTAACGACCGTTCCACAGGTGCGTGTTCATTAATTGTTTATGGTTCATTGAACAAGCATGGGAAACAGTGTTTAAACCCTTTACAATGAAGATCTGTGAAGTTATTTGGATTTTTACGAATTATCTTTGAAAGACAGGGTCCTGAAAAAGAGACATTTCTTTTTTTGCTGAGTTTAGAACATACTAGTCTTCTCCCATTTTATTAACCATTGCCCCCACCCACAAGGTGTATAATCAACAACAACAAATAAGAATAAAATAAGATAATAGAACATGAATCAATCAACTCTAATTAGCACATGTAGGATGGATGTATTTGCCAAGTCCATTATGCTCAGGAGGACCACATTTTTGACCCTCTTTGGGTGGTAAGAAACTAGAGTGGTGGTGGGGGTGAAGGCAAACTTTGATGAGAAGGCCTCTCTTCCCCTTGTTGCGAGGAGTGCAGGGGGGAGCTCAGGCTTGTTCTTTCTAACTGTGTCAACCATGGTGATCTTCCTCTTCAGGAGCTGAGTTAAATCAGTAGCAAACATAATCTCAATTTCTCATTGTGTGTGTGTGTGTGTGTGTGTAAATGATTTTATTACTGCTGGGTCAACAATGACCCTAAGACAATCTTTGTACCCTGGTGGTGTACAGCTTTCATGGAAATATGAACAAAGGCGATGTTTCACTTTTTCTAATGTTGKGGTCACTCTAGGAAATTCAGCAAATTTGAAGTTGAAGAAATATAATTTAGGAGGTTTTCTCTGCTGTTAAACATAGTGGCGGGTCATTTTTGACACTTAAGACAACACAAGGGTTAAGTAAAACCAGTGTATCTTTGTATGCAGACGACTCAACACTATACACAGCAGCTACTACAGCGAGCAAAATCACTGCAACACTTAAGAAAGTGCTGCAGTTAGTTTCAGAATGGGTGGCAAGGAATAAGTTATAAATATTTCAAAAACGCATTGTATTTGGGACAAATCATTCACGAAACCCTAAACCTCAATCAAATATTGTAATCAATAATGTGGAAATTGATCAAGTTGAGGGGACTAAACTGCTTGGAGTAACCCTGGATTGTAAACTGTCATGGTGAAAACATATTGATACAACAGTAGCTAAGATGGGGAGAAGTCTGTCCATAATAAAGCATTGCTCTGCCTTCGTAACAACACTGTCAACAAGGCAGGTACTACAGGCTCTAGTTTTGTCTCACCTGGACTACTGTTCTGTCGTGTGGTCAGGTGCCACACGACCGAACAGAACAATTACAATTGGCTCAGGACAGAGCAGCACGGCCAGCCCTTAAATGTACACGGAGAGCTAACATTAATAACATGCATGTCAATCTMTCATGGCTCAAAGTGGAGGAGTAACTGACTTCCTCAATACATGCTTTGGTAAAGAGTGTTGACATGCTGAATGTGTCAAGCTGTCTGTTTAAACTGCTAGTACACAGCTCAGACGCCCATGCATACCTCACAAGAAAGGCCTCTTCACAATCCCCAAGTCAAGAACAGACTATGGGAGGCGCACAGTACTTAMATAGAACCATGGCTACATGGAACTCTATTCCACACCAGGTAGCTGATGCAAGATTTAAAAAAACAGATAAAATGACACCTTACGAAACAGCGGTGACTGTGAAGAGACACACGCATTCTACATACACGTACATATCGATGTTGTATTGCAAATATGTGATAGTGGAGTAGTGGCCTGAGGGAAATGTATTGGGTAAAGTGTTCTGAAATGTAATGTCATGTCATATTTTAAATTGTGTATATACGTAACTACCTTAATGTTGATGAACACCAGGAAGAGTAGCTGCTGCCTTGGCGGCAGCTAAAGGGGATCCTTCATCAATACAAATACAAATACTTCCCACTTAAAACGCTTCGTAAGAGAGATGAAAAGAAAAAGTACATTTCAGTCTGTCAGGAGAGTAAATAGGTCTACTCAGCAGATAGGAGTAGAGAAAAACTATTGGTGTCTTCGATTTCTCTCTCTCTCTCTCTCTCTCTTTCTCTCTCTCTGTGTGTGTGTCTCTCTCTCTCTAGCTTGATAATGTAACTCTTAATGTATAACCTGGCAAGATATACATTTTAAGGCATCACCAGATCGTTTTTCTCGTTCTCTCTCTCTCCATCTTTCTCTCTCTCCTCTCCTTCATCCTCTTCTCTGTCTCTCTCTGCCTCTCTCTCTTCTCTCTATCTTTCTCCTCTCTCTTCCTCCCTCTCTCTGTCTCTCTCTCTCTCATCTTTCTCTCTCTCTCTTCTCCCCTCTCTCTGTCTCTCCCTCTCTCTCCATCTTTCTATCTCTCTCTTCCTCCCCTCTCTCTGTCTCTCTCTGCCTCTCTCTCTCTCCCTCCCCTCTCTCTGCCTCTCTTCTCTCTCTCCCCTGCTTCTCCCTCCCCTCTCTCTGTCTCTCTCTGCCTCTCTCTCTCCTCTCCCTGCTTCTCCCTCCCCTCTCTATGTCTCTCTCTGCCTCTCTCTCTCTCTCCCCACCCCTCTCTCTGCCTCTCCTCTCTCCTCTCCTCCCTCTCTCTCTGTCTCTCTATGCTTCTCTCTCTCTCTCCCTCCCCTCTCTCTCTCTCGCCCTCCCTCTTCTCTCTCTCTCCCCCCTCTCTCTGTCTCTCTCTCCCCCCTCTCTCCCCTGCTTCTCCCTCCCCTCTCTCTGTATCTCTCTTCCCTCCCCTCTCTCCCCTGCTTCTCCCTCCCCTCTCTCTGCTCTCTCTCTCTCTCTTCTGCTCTCTCTCCCTCCCTCTCTCTGTCTCTCTCTCCCTCCCCTCTCTCTGTCTCTCTCTCCCTCCCCCTCTCCCTCTAAGATGAATTGTTTGCTACATCTCTGCCACGAAAACCCTTCAACCTCTTCAAACGCGGGTTTGTAATAAGGCCTAGTTGCTGGGAAGAGACGTGACAGCATGATGAATATCACAACAGATAGCTCCAATATGGGACAATTTCGCTCCGATCGATATCTCGCCCGCAATATCAGAGAATAGGAGGATGATATTAGTCTACACAGTGTATTACAGATGGGGTACATTTCTCTCTGCTCTGCACTCACAGTGAACCGGGGCTATATTTAATTCCCGCGGAGTCGGAGGAGTCTCGTACGGCGATGCTTCACTCGCAAACTGCATGGAAACCAATCGCAGCATGGTTCTCTGTACTGTTTGGAATTAGCGTCGCACGTGACGCCGCCGAAATGACTTGTTCGACACAGGGATGAACAGCGAGGAATGGTGAGGCGCGTTACTTAGGTAGATGTTACAGGCCATTATTAATGTAGCGAGACATAAAGCGAGTTCATAGGGAGCTCGTCAGGGAGCTCAAGCTATTAAGAGCAGTGGTAGGGTTAACATATATTAAATATTTCAAATGAGAGTGTCCCTCTGATCCCAGACCAGTTGAAGTGACAAGAAGTGCTCTCAACAGTCTTTATCACACTTTAGTTAGGATGTGTATCTGATGTTGCGATTCAGACCATACATATTTAGATACAGTTCAAACATTTGTTGAGGCCTCAATACATCTGAAAACATGTGCTGGCATTACATTTGGAAATAAAATGACAGCAACATTTAAAGTTGCATGGGACTCCTCAGTTAATGTACAAAACACACACGTCTGAGACTGGCCAGAAGAAACAGAGAGAGAGASAGATGCAAAGAGAAAGAAAGAAAAGTGCAATGTAATGTCAATATTATTTCCCATCTTGTTTTGTTTTCGCTTTCATACCAGGCCATGTGTCTTCTCAGTCAGGTTGACACTGGTCTGCTACCATTGCTTTAATGTATTGTTGTTCTGATTAATATTGTTGTTGTAGTTGTTGTTAATGGTAATCCCATTTCCACTACTACTATTATTATTGCTGTTGGTCCCACCATTTATTTATATATAAATATATATTTATTTTATTTTATTTATATATACATATATATTTTTTATTTTTCTATATGTATACTTTGACAATGTGAGTAATAATGAACTTGCCATGTCAATAAAGTCAATTGAATTGAATTGAATTGAATTGAAAGACACAGACAGACAGACACAGACAGGGGCTGAGAAAGAGGGAGAGAGGGGGAGACACATAGAGAGAGTGAAAAATTAAAAAGAGACCAGGAAAGAACGACCACAGACGTTCCTAAAACGCCCTAATATCCTCCCTCTCCAGGGGGTCCGGGACCGGGGGCCCCTCTGTTCTTCTCTGCTGTCAGCCGCAATAGGGACGGCCCTTTGTGAGAGCCCAGAGGTTCGTTAAATGCTATTAATGAAACACAGTATCCCTTGTGCGGGAGACTTGTCAGTATTTCATTATAGACTGATAAACATATAATATTTAAGTGTCAAATGATGTGCGAGTGGAGTGACATGACGGCGGGAGGGAGGGAGAGAGGGAGGGAGGCGAAGATAATTTAGGGATTGCAGGACCAAATTCATTCCCATGCTCCAGACTGACAGCAATGTAATATTTCAGAGAAGAAGAGAGAGAGAGAGAGAGAGAGAGAGAGAGAGAGAGAGAGAGAGAGAGAGAGAGAGAGAGAGAGAGAGAGAGAGAGAGAGAAGACCAGAGAGAGAGAGACAGAGAGACAGACAGAGACAGAGACAGAGACAGAGACAGAGACAGATGGTAAAGAAACAGAGAAGGACAGAAAAGATAGACAGAGACAGAGACAGAGACAGAGACAGAGACAGAGGGAGATGGTAAAGAAACAGAGAAGGACAGAAAAGATAGACAGAGAAAGAAAACACAAAATAAACTGAGAAAGATACTGTAGAGGGACAGAGAAAGAGAGAGAGACAGAGAAAGATTTGTAAAAAAAAATAGAAACCAAGAAAGACAGAAAAAGAGAGAAGTGAAAGAGAGAGAAAAAAAGTGAAAGGGTGAGCACGTATTTGAGTGTCTGTTAGGGGGATAAGCTCGGCAAACATTGAAGTGTATTCTTCTCTTTAGCAGAGTAGAGGGGAATATGTCAGACAAGCTAACAGCCATTGTTAGGACAGTCTGGCATACCTCTATTGTTCACTATCAATACCAGGATGGGCCGAATAAAAGAATACATCCATTTCAATTAAAATAAAATAAAATGAAAAGTTTATACTTTGGTTCACATCACTGGACAACCGAGCCCAGCATTGGGACTATGAGCAGGCTTCTGAAACTCCTTTTGATCATAGTGTAACAATTAAATCGAGGCTTATGCTGCAGTATGTATATGGGAACAAGCTGCTAGTATAATCATCATCATAATGGTAATAATAATTGGGATACATCAACTTCAGAAACAACTAATGGAGAGATGGAATGTGTGAGATGTACAAGTTTCACATTTTCAAGAGAAGTCTAAAGGCATTGTACAATGCTCCACTGTATTCCCAATGGGCATTTGTCTACTGATACTGCCAGTTAGAAGTGTGCTTTTAGCTTTTATAGCTTTTAGCTCCGGCGCAAACGCCTGTACAGTACTCTTTGGAGTTGAAGAACTACACTCTTACAACAACAAAAAACGGCTACCTAGAACCATAGAGGGTTCTTCGGCTGTGGTAGCACCCTTTGAGTGCCGGGTAGAACCTTTTCACCAAAGGTTATTTGAGAGTTATTTGTTGGATGAAAGGGTTCTTTCCAAAACAAAAAAAGGATTATCCTATGAGACAACCAAAGAACCCTTCCTGAACCTCTTTTTCCAAGTGCATGGTGTTTAAGAGCTCAAGGAGCTACGTTACTGTACAGTGAGCTGCTAAACTAGCCACGTCTCTTTCCCCGTGAGCAAGTAATCAGTGGTAACCATGACTGTTAATCAGATAATCTTGTCTTTTTCACCCCCTTCTCTCTTCAAAATACCAGGAGTTGGGAAGGATAATTAAAAACGTGTCAGGTGAAAGTCCAATGAGCATCTTCGCCACTGCACGTTCATCCCGTGTTCCATCGCTTTGTTCTTCTTATTAACCTCCTCTCCTGCTCGCCATGCCTTAAAATGAAATCTTTAGCCCCTTACATGTGAAATTAAATATGCCCTAATTTGAACGCTTTTAACTATTATTTATTCACCTTTCTACTTAAATAAAGGTGAAATAAAATTCGGGGAAAAGGAGAAGAGGGAGAGCTTCCATCTTCCACCTTCCACTTCCACTTCCATCTTCCACTTCCACCTTCCACTTCCTCTTCCATCTTCCACTTCCACCTTCCACTTCCATCTTCCATCTTCCACTTCCATCTTCCACTTCCTCTTCCATCTTCCACTTCCACCTTCCACTTCCATCTTCCACTTCCATCTTCCATTTTCCACTTCCACTTCCATCTTCCACTTCCACTTCCATCTGCCATCTTCCACTTCCATACTTCCCACTTCCATCTTCACTTCCATCTTCCACTTCCATCTTCCACTTCCACCTTCACTTCCATTCCATCCTTCCACTTCCATCTTCCATCTTCCATCTTCCATCTTCCACTTCCATCTTCCACTTCCATCTTCCACTTCCATCTTCCACTTCCACTTCCATCTTCCACTTCCATCTTCCACTTCCACCAGACACTTTACTTCATTTATCTCCGAAGAGTGCTGATGGTCCTTCCCTTATCCTCTCCTTCTCCTTCTCTTCGTTTACTCCTCCACACACACACTGCCCAGGTCTGTCACGATTCACTCCTCCTCCTCCCTCACTCCCCTTTCTTTCCATGTCTCGTTCTTTCTCTCTCGTTCTGCAGCCAGTGCCTGTTTAATTCTCACCTTGCTCTGCCCTTGTCATCAAGCCGCTGAAGCATAAAGCCAGGGAGCAAAGGGAGTGTTTACTCATTTTCAACACTACATTACCGAGCTATTAATCACAGCCTGCACTGTAGCGCGGCGCAACAGAAACCTCTGGACAAGAGACACATCTCTGCAGCTGCCATTATCTGCCCCCGAACTGCCCTTGATACTAATTTGGTCGCTTCAAAATAACTGTCATGGATGATAGTCACTGACACGTCTGTGAAGCACCTGTGTGTAAGCATCAACTGTTTTGGAGTTTATAAATGCATAAATGTCTAGCCAGTAAAGCCAATAGGGTTGTTTAATAAAATAACATCTTCCTGTCTAACTTATCTTTAAAAAAACACAACAAGGAAGTGGTATGTTATGTAATCAAATAATATAATCAATGTGAACATGGGCTGGCTGACTTTAAAATGCAAGACAATTACGGCACAGGATAGGCAGGAGTCAGTAGGTCTAATTAATCACAATTAATTGCATGCAAATTATATTTGAATGCAAAGGGAAAAAAACGAAAGTGCTTTCTGAGGTGGCAAACGCCATCCTCAGTCTTCTGCAGGTTGAGCAGGTCACAGAGTGGAATTTATCCATTCATTTAATAATTATTTGTTATAAGAACTGCATCAGGCTGCAGGTTGCATAAATATTTCTGCACATTTCACATTCAACGTCATCTTTACCTTTTCTTCTTTCCAGTGAACATTGATAAGGAATTGATTACTTTTTAACGTGCATTATATCCTAAATACTCCTCTTTTTAGACAAAAACTATAATTTTCGGCTAAATAATTTGTCAGTAGGTGTAACAACAGAAAATACAATTAATTGCACATTTAAGTTCTTCTGAAATTGAAATGAATACAACGACAGTCAGCACTCACAGGTCTGCTAAAGGGCTTGTAATGAGAGCTCTTTAAATATAGGAAGGAGACGTGTGAGAAGATGGATAGCTACGGGGCTAGGAGCTGGCCGGGCAGACTGCAGCAGCAGCATAATGCTCCCCTGCCTTCTCTCTCTGTTGTTTCTAATGAGGCTATGGACACAACAGGAACATTATCACTACTGATTGAACCCACTCCTCTCTCTTCTCATGTTTTACTCTCTCTCTCTTTCTTTGTTACTCTCTCTTTTGCCTTGGCTCCCTGTCCTTTTGCAATTAACATTTTGCGTGGACGGCCAAAGGCGGCAAGCGGTGTGTGCGTGCGTGCATACGTATTGATGTGTATGAGAGTGTGTGTGTGGGAGAGAGACACAAACCAGAATCATCTGAAATTCAAAAAAATTAGCAATGTAAATAGTTTAGAGAGACAGTTTAATTTCTGAACAGTGAACCTTTATGAGACATGAGCGAGAGAGAAAGAGGGGGAGAGAGAGAGAGAGAGAGAGAGAGAGAGAGTGTTCCCCCTGTGTGGTGTGTGTGTGTGGATGTGGTGTGTGTGTGATGGTGAGACTTGTGTAGGTGGTGAGTGTGTTGGTAGCCCTGCGTGGCTGTGTTGTGTGTGGTGTGGCGTGTGTGTGTGTGGTGTGTGTGTTGTGTCGGGTGTTAAGAAGGGCCCCTCTTGTTTGAAATGCATATCTTTGGGGCACAATAAGCCCTGTAGTTTCTGCCTGTCACTTTCGCATCCACAAGTTGCTTTTTCTTTCAGCAAGATAAGTGGGCCCTAATTCTGAAACAACATCGAGGAACAATCAGAAGCACTGAGAATCATTCGCCCTCTCCTTTTCCCATGGCACCCAAATAGGCACCCAGTCTCATAGACAGAGACAGAGACAGAGAGACAGAGAGACAGAGAGACAGAGAGAAAGAGATGGAGACGAGAGAGAGAGAGAGAGAGAGAGAGAGAGATGAGACGAGAGAGAGAGAGAGAGAGAGAGAAAGAGAGAGAGAGAGAAGGGTGAGAGGAAAAGAGTGGGAGTAAATAAAAGGAGGAAGAGGGGGAAAAAAACTCTACGACAGCAAACAATTTTGTCACCCACAAGCAGATCAAATTTGAAAAGTCTCCCTGAGGGAGAGGAGCCAGATGGAGAGGAGTTGTCAGATCGGGTGGAAAGTCAATGAATAGAGCCAAGCGGGCTAAATTGGCATCAGGTGCTCGGCTGTTCTGGCTGCTGATAGGCTCCCAATTGTGCTGGTGAGACAGTCGCGTTCCATTTCCAAACTATACAATGGGAAATGATGCAAATGAGTATGAGTGGACTGGATGTTATTTAAAATGCAGATTGACATGGTTTGTGATTTGCTTATTTATTTTTAGTTAACACTTTATTAACCTTAACCTTAAAAATAAAGGTATTTTTAGTTAACATTTATTTCAACTAGGTCTTCTAACAGGTTGCATTAGAGAAGAGATCAAATGTCCTAGCGAGGGATTCTATGCGACTGAGACATCGCTTATGAAATATCGAATTCTGAATAGGCATAATATAGACAGCCACCAGACCGCCACATTTTTCTTTTACAGTCACACGAACCCCCTCACACACACGTCCTTTTTGATATAAGAGACTCTCGCCAGAAATTATCGTAATTACAAACATGTCACAGTAATACGACATTGCTACCATTGACGTAATAGTAACACACCACCTTCACAATACACTGAGGAATTTGCCTCATTTTTTCTGCCTCTCTCTCAGTAATCGACAAAACACTGGTTCCTTTTTGGATGCTATCGCATCTGTATTTGGTAGTCTCGTCCTCTCACGAGGGGGAGATATATTGCACTGACTCTCGACCCTCTCCTTCGATATGCAGGGGATTTCAAGGGTTCGTTCGTGAGCTACGCTGGAGATATTTTCGAAAAGCGGACCCACTTTGGCTGTGCTGTGACTGTCAGTAAGCCATGTCAATTAAGTCCTGAATGTATATTTTGATATTAGCACAGTGCATTCCGGAAAGTATCCGAGAAAGGTCTGAATCACTTATGTAAATATGATATTTCAGTGTTTACTTGTAATTCACCTTGCAAAACATTCAAAAAAACTGTTTTTGCTTGTGATTTTGGGGTAATTGTGGCGATTGATGAGAAAATTCAAGAATTTGAGAAGAGAAGATTCAATGCTCATGGGGTCCGAATACTTTCCGAATGCCACTGAGGCACCAATCAACACTCTCTTGCTATAGTGCTCAGTATTATATCAATGTTTTAGACCAATATCAATAATGACCGTAAAAGAATCCGTTAAACAAACGACAATCTGTTTTATAGAAGCCCATGCTGGCTCAGGCAGTCAGACGCAACAAGTGGCATGAAATGTTCGGCACAGTTTGATTGATTCAAGAATGGAATTTCCAATCATCTCAACTGTTCTCCATGATATCATGTCATCTTAGGCAGTATTTCTAATTATAAGCATGTTCAATTTTAGTAATGTTGTGCTTCTTCCCTTCGCATTCTCCCTCTGTTTCTTGATACATGTCCGCGTTAGTGACGTTCGAGGAGCAGCTACAGACGTTGAGTGTTATGTGTTACTTAACTGCAATGAGTAACTTTACAAGACAGCTGTGGGGTACTACAGGGATTAGACAAGTTCTCCGGTGGGCTAATGTTCCCAACTCCACCCTTTCCTTCGGATGTGCTCAGACTGCCAGTTTAGGTACTGCGGGAATGTACGAGAGCTATCCGCTGCGCGGCATCGTTCTCAGGTCTCGTCTCATGTCTCTGTGACAGAGGGTCTGGATCTACGTCGCTCACACCACCGGCGCGGGTCGGCCCTGCGCGGCTGCGCTGGGTCACTCGATCCCACAATGCTAAGTACGAGCACATACTCCACTGTATAAGCCATTTATTACTTCGAATCAATCCCTCCCGCCTCCTCATCTCTAAAGTAACCAAACTATCAACGACTCTGCACAATAACTACCTACTAAACCGTTTGTTAATTGATTACACAATGCATTACCTAATACAATTGAACATGATACGACGCCCA
>NC_036839.1:1189805-1259031 GCF_002910315.2 Salvelinus sp. IW2-2015
AACACAAACACTTGACACAAACACACACACACTGACACAAACTCTATCTCACTCACTCACACACACACACTCACACACACACACACACATAACTCACTCTGTCTCAGTTAATTACCACTGCTAATCCACAGCGCATTTGAGAGTAAATATTCCAATACTTTTTCTCAATATAAACAGCGAAAAAGGGGCCGTGGAGTGTCATCCAGCCTGCGGATAGAGTGCTGAGGACCTGAGCTAATTTACACCATAAAAGGGCTGGGGCGCTAAAGTGTAGTTTTTTGTACCGACGGCGATTAAAATCATTAGACTTTAGCAACAAACTCTTCAGAAGAAAAGCAGAAAGGCAGTTGTATATGTTTATACGTCCTTCTCACTGGTGGGAACACAACACACACACACACACACACCTCAACATTCTCCATGAACTCTCTACCGACTTCAACCCAAAACAGAACTCCACCTCTACCCTCCCTTTCCACTCACTGCAAAAGAGACACTCACTTTCCTTGACAGACAGACAATCATTTCTCATCCTAGCCAAACAAACAGACTAACTAAGCAGTCTTGGGAGTAGAAATTAGCGGATGAAATAATAAGAGAGTGGTCGGGAAAAGGGTGGGAGGGAAGGCTGACAGTGGGGGATGGAGAGATAAGGAGGAGGGGGGGAAGAGGAGGATTGTGACAGAGAGAGATCCCAGAGTCTAGCTGCTCATTAATCACTGCGGCGTCTTTGACCTTTCATTTGCCAAGGGCGCAACACGAGGAGGAGGACGGAGAGAAAAGGAGGGGAGGAGACGGAGGAGGGTGGCCGCCGCTGTTTACCGCGGCCACTCAGGAACAAAAAAAAGAAAAGAAAAGAAAGACAAAACGGATGACGTGTGAATAGATATGCTCGAGTCCGACAGAAAAAGATGCCGCAACCCATTCTTAATGAAGAGTAAAATTAATCAGCTTCACGGCTTGTTGGATAAATCAGGCGTTCCATATTCCTCCCCCCTCCCCCTCCCCCTCCAGCCCCTAGGTGGTATCAGCTGCTCTGCGCTCTGCTTGCCGGGCCTTGATAGAGACTGATAGGCCCGGTGACCAGTTACACATGTTATTAAAAGAATGACAAAGATATTGGCTCATGCTCTCGGCTCCCATGCTCCATCCCTTCCCCTTCACACGTAACGAGGGCTGCGAGGGGGTTTGGGAACTGGGTGCTGGAAATGGCAGTAGGGTGCGACATGAGCGTCAGGCAATATTTTTAGCGTTGGGATGCTTGGCTCGGCGTTAGCGGACGGGGTGGGAGCCGAGCTGTGCAGAGCGCTGTAGAGGCAGCAACGGCAGTGAGAAAAAGCTTGACAAGCTAAAGCCATTACATGGGGAGTGTGAGAGAGATGTACAGCTGTAAACGTAGTAATGTACAGTTAAACGGTGTGTGGAGGTTTGTGTTGATTTATAAGGAGAGTTAGAGACGACCATTACTTTTGGAGAAACTGGTTGTCGTGCTTTTTCCTAGTAAAAGGGAATTTCTTTACTTTCGCTTTCAATCTCTTTACGTTTGTTAAAACATTTCAGTTGAAAAACATTGGTATTTGATGTAATACTGAGTTGCTTGAGAGACTGAGTTAATCCCTGAGAGTGCAAAACAAGAAGATGCCTAAAAGAGAAATTGAGAGTTATTTTATTAAGAGAACAAATTACAAATGAACGCTCTATTGTGGAAATAATGGTTTCTGGGTGTGAAAATAATAAAAATATAGAGTTGAACTTTCAGGATGGTTTACCGTCAAATACAGGGTGTAGATTTAAACACACAGTACCAGTCAAAAGTTTGGACACACCTACTCATTCAAGGGTTTTTCTTTATTTTTACTATTTTCTACATTGTAGAATAATAGTGAAGACATTAGAATAATGAAATAACACATACGGAACCCAAAAGTGTTAAACAAATCAAAATATATTTTATATTTTTCATTCTTCAAAGTAGCCACCCTTTGCATTGATGACAGCATTGCACAGTTTTGGCATTCTCTCAACCAGCTTCACCTGGAATGCTTTTCCAACAGTCTTTAAGAAGTTCCCACATATGCTGAGCACTTGTTGGCTGCCAGGTCATCTGTTGCAGCACTCCATCACTCTCCTTCTTGGTGAAATAGCCCTTACACAGCCTGGAGGTGTGTTGGGTCATTGTCCTGTTGAAAAACAAATGATAGTCCCACTAAGCACAAACCAGATGGGATGGCGTATCGCTGCAGAATGCTGTGGTAGCCATGCTGGTTAATTGTGCCTTGATTTCAAAATAAATCACAGACAGTGTCACCAGCAATGCACCCCCACACAATCCCACCTCCTCCTCCATGCTTCACGGTGGGAACCACACTTGTGGAGATCATCCGTTCACCTACTCTGCATCTCACAAAGACACAGCGGTTGGAACCAAAAATCTCACATTTGGACTCATCAGACCAAAGGATAGATTTCCACCCGTCGAATGTCCATGTTGGTGTTTTTTGGCCCAAGAAAGTCACTTCTTCTTATTGGTGTCCTTTAGTAGTGGTTTCTTTGCAGCAATTCGACCATTAAGGCCTGATTCACGCAGTCTCTTCTGAAAAGTTGATGTTGAGATGTGTCCCTTATTTGAACTCTGTGAAGGATTTATTTGGGCTGCAATTTCTGAGGCTGGTAACTCTAATAAACTCCTTCTCTGCAGCAGCAGAAACTCTGGATGTTCCTTTTCTGTGGCGGTCCTCATGAGAGCCAGTTTCATCATAGCGCTTGATGGTTTTTGCGACTGCACTTGAAGAAACTTTCAAAGTTCTTGACACGCTCCAGATTGATTCACCTTCATGTCTTTAAGTAATGATGGACTGTCGTTTCTCTTAGATTTTTTTGCGCTGTTCTTGCCATAATATGGACTTGGTCTKTTACCAAATAGGGCTGTCTTCATGTATACCAGCCGTA
This sequence comes from Salvelinus sp. IW2-2015, assembly GCF_002910315.2. Lineage (NCBI taxonomy): Eukaryota > Metazoa > Chordata > Actinopteri > Salmoniformes > Salmonidae > Salvelinus > Salvelinus sp. IW2-2015. Next base: position 1,192,755 of record NC_036839.1, read on the forward strand.
CCTTGTCACAACACAACTGATTGGCTAAAATGCATTAAGAAGGAAAGAAATTCCACAAATTAACTTTTAAAAAGGCGCAGCAGTTCATTGAAATGCATTCCATGAAGCTGGTTGAGAGAATGTCAAGAGTGTGCAATGCTGTCATCAAAGCAAAGGGTGGCTACTTTGAAGCATCTCAAATATGAAATATATATTTTGATTTCTTTAACACTTTTTTGGTAACTACATGATTCCATGTGTTCTTTCATAGTTTTGATGTCTTCCCTACTATTCTACAATATAGAAAATAGTAAAAATGAAGAAAAAACCCTTGAATAAGTAGATGTGTTCATTTTTGACTGGTACTGTACATTTAAGTTATTTTCAACTCTAATTGATGTTTATCAAAGTTAATCTAATCAGTCCATTTTTACCTCTGAAGAGCCTGCTCTAACTTAATTGTTTATTTCTATTGTCTCAGCAAGATATTAATTGAAACCAATGGGGATCTAACAACAACTGTGACATGTCGACGTCTGTTGATGTCTGGGGAATAGCTATAAATATGTGACAAAAATGTGTGCATTATTAATGTGATTTCTTAATTATTACTGTAAAATCTCCAGTGGTGGAAAAAGTACCCAATTGTCATACTTGAGTAAACGTAAAGATACCTTAATAGAAAATGACTCAAGTAAAAATCAGTAAAAGTACAAGTCTGGTTTTAAATATACTTAAGTATCAAAAGTAAAAGTATACATCATTTAAAATCCCTTGTTTTAAGCAAACCAGACGGCGTGATTTTCTTGTTTTTTTTTAATTTATGGATAGCCAGGGGCACATTCAAACACTCAGACATAATTTACAAACCAGAGTCCACCAGATCAGAGGCAGATCAGAGGCAGATAGGTTGACCAAGGATGTTCTCTTGATAAGTGTGTAAATTGGACCATTTTCCTGTTCTGCTAAGCATTCAAAATGTAACGAGTACTTTTGGGTGTCAGGGAAAATGTATGGAGTAAAAACATAACATTATTTTCTTTAGTGCGGTAAAAGTAAAAGTTTTCAAAAAATATAAAAGGTAAAGTAAATTACACATACCCCAGAAAACTACTTAAATAGTACTTCACAGTATTTTTACATAAGTACTTTACACCACTGAATATCTCCCCTGAAAAAGAGATATTCCTTAATTTGCAAACCGAGAGAAAAAAACATACAACAAATTTGGATTTAGTCTTAAATACGTCAAGGAAATGAAACAGAGACAAGACGTTTCCTCTGGCATAAAGAGACAAGACATCTCGGACTTTGAGCAATTATTTAGATTTAAAACATCTCTTCATGAACTTATTAACATTGTTTATTTAAATATAGCTAAAGTGCTGAGTTGAGCAGTACGTAGTTGACGTCACTGCATCATTTTGTCATAACTAATTGCATAGCATTTGTCACGTCTGCTCCTGCTCCTCCCCTCCAGCGTACGACGTCACCAGAGTACTAACCACCGGTCCTGGGATTCATCATTACGCACCCCTGTCACTCATCATTACTCGCACCTGTTAATCATTATGATTCACACCTGGACTCCATTACCTTCATCATCTCCTCCCCTTTATATATCACTCTCCCATGTTCAATCACCAGTTGGTATTGTTCTTGTGTATCAGCGGTCTGCCTTATGTTGGTGTCGTTTTGTTGTTTAATTAAAATGTTTCACGTTCTTCTGACTCACCACCCCATTGTTACAGAATGCCAACTCACAATATGGAAGCAGCAGGACAAACGGACATCTCCCAAACGATCGATGAACAAAGTTACCTTCTTCGTCAACACCAAGATCAGCTGGCTCAACTGGGGGAGGCCATGGAAAATGTTCTCCACAGTCTACATCTCAACAGCGGAGTATATTCTAGAGCCCATCTACACAACGAGTCCGCACACCAGCCTATCCAGCAACCCGCTCAGGTCAGCGATGCCCGTCTATCCCGCCTGGAGAAATATGACGGGACACCATCCAAATAACGTGGCTTCCTCCTTCAGTACTCCCTTTATTTTGCACATCATATGGGAGCCCCCACCACTGAGAGTTTAAGGTTGCCACGGTTATTTCTCTGYTGACTGCGGGCATTGGTATGGGCTACGGCCATCTGGGAGAGAGGAGGAGCTTGAGTCTTATGAGGGGTTCATGGCTCTGTTTAAATATGTTTTCGATCATCCCGCGGAGGGCAGAGAGGGAGGTGAGCGTCTGCTTCAGCAGGGGAATCAGACAGCTGCTGAGAATGTGCTTACCTTCCGGACAGTAGCAGTCTCCAGTGGATGGAATGAGCTGGCGCTCAGCACATTATTTAGAAGAGGTCTGCGTGAGGAGGTCCAGACGGTACTGGCCTGCCAAGATGACATCACCCTGGACGCACTCATTGCGATGGCCATCCATCTGGACAACCTACTCCGGGAGCTTCGGCATCTTCGTCGATTCTCTCCCTCCTTCGGCGAGTGTTCGGGATCAGAGCCTGAACCCATGGAGGTAGCGGTCACACACCTTCCCGCGGTGGAATGACGTAGATGGATACAGCCGGGGCTCTGTCTGTACTGTGGTCGGTGAGGGCGCCAGCGGTGTTCGTTACTTCAGAATCCGGGATCCACTAGAGCAGAGGGACGGTCACGGGATGTTATATCCCCTGGACCAGGAGTGAGTATTCCATCTCTTCCTGTTCGACTCTTTGTAGTACCCATCACTCTGGCCACTCATGCCCTGTCTACAGCTTTAGTGGATTCTGGCACCACGGAGCTTTATGGATCAGACCCGTGCCTCCTCTCCATATTACTACCTACCCGCTCTCCTCTCCTTTTCCGGTTCAAGGTCTCGACTGTCGGCCTCTAGGCTCCGGAGCCATCACATACATCACCCAACCACTCACCCTGACCGTGGAGCCCAATCACCAGAAAAACATCCCCTTCATCACCAGTGCACCAGTTCACAAGATCATCCTCGGCCAACCTTGGCTTCAGGGCCATAACCCTACCATCTCATGGTCAAGGATGAGAATCACCGACTGGTCACATGAATGCCAGCAGACGTGCTTCCCTGTCCCATGTGGTTCCACGTCGGTTGAGAGTCCTGTGGTTGCCCTCCGGCCCAACATCCCAGAGGAATATCAGGATCTAAGGGAGGTATTCTCCAAGACCCGCGCTACCTGTCTCCCTCCTCATCGCCCCTGGGACTGTGCCATTGACCTGTTTTTCGGTGCTACGCCTCCGCATCTACCCTCTGTCGGTGGCTGAGACGCAGACCATGGAGGACTACATTCAAGTGGCCCTCCAACAGGGTTTCATCCGCAGGTCCACGTCCCCTGCGTCGGCTGGTTTCTACTTTGTGGCCTTCTTGGAGAAAGCTCGGGGTCACGGTTAGCCTCACATCAGGATATCGGCCTCAGTCTAATAGGCAGGTGGAGAGGATGAATCAGGAGCTAGGGAGGTTCCTGAGGAGTCGCTGTCAGGACCGGCAGGTTGAGTGGGCACGTTTCCTTCCTTGGGCAGAGTACACCCAGAACTCTCCACATCACTACTCCATTGGGTTGACCCCCTTCCAGTGTGTTTTGGGTTTCCAGCCGGCCCTGGCCCCATGGACCCAGGGCCAGACCGTGGCTCCTGCGGTAGATGAGTGGTACCGGAGGAACAATGCACACGTGAGACTCCAGTGCACCATCCATCGTCAGAAGGAACAGGCAGACCATCCCCGCACTGAGACCCCTGTGTTCTATCCTGGGGATTGCGTCTGGCTCTCTACCAGGAACCTCCCCACTCTGCCTGCCCTGCAAGGTTCTCCGGATGATCAATGAGGTGACATACGTTAGTGACTGGGTTATTGTATCCTGTATCTCACCCTCTTCATGCCTCCTTTCTTAGGCCAGTGGATCCTGGTCCCCTAACTGATGCTGTCCCCCACGACACACCTCCACCCCACCTACAGTGAGGGGGGGCCCAGCGTATGCTGTCAGATCCCTACTGGACTCCCGACGTTATGGGGGTCAGCTCCAGTATCTGGTGGACTGGGAGCGGTATGGCCCAGAGGAGCGGTGTTGGGTTCCAGTGGGGGACATTCTGGACCCCAACATTTGTGTTTTCCACCTTCGCCGCCCGGACCGACCCACTCCTCGGGGTCGCCCCCCTGGTCGGCGTTGTCCTGCGGCTGGAGCCGCACGTCAGAGGGAGGGGGGGGGGGGGGGTGTTAATGTCACGTCTGCTCCTCCCCTCCGGCGTACGACGTCACCAGCGTACTAACCACCGGTCCTGGGATTCATCATTACGCACACATGTTAATCATTATGTTTCATACCTGGACTCCATTACCTTCATCTCCTCCCCTTGATATGTCACTCTCCCATGTTCAATCACCAGCTGGTATTGTTCTTGTGTATTGGCGTTCTGCCTTATGTTAGTGTTGTGTTCTTGGTTTGTTTAATTAAAACATTGCACCTGCATCCAACTCACCGCCCTATCATTACAGCATTCCATCATAAACTATAAGGGTTAACTTTATTAGCCTGACTAATAGTTGTTAGCTACTAACTATGGTTACTGACGCTTGACTGTTATTGCATGGATCAAAAACCTGTTAGCTACATCAGCTGTTATAACATCCATTTCTTTAACGCTTTCCGACATATGTACAGTTGAAGTCGGAAGTTTACATACACCTTAGTCAAATACATTTAAACGAAATTTTTCACAAGTCATGACATTTAATCAGAGTAAAAATTCCCWGTCTTCGGTCAGTTAGGATCACCACGTTATTTTAAGAATGTGAAATGTCAGAATAATAATTGAGGAGATTTATTTCGGCTTTAATTTCTTTCACCACATTCCCAGTGGGTCAGAAGTTTACGTACACTCAATTAGTACCTGGTAGCATTGCCTTTAAATTGTTTAACTTGGGTCAAATGTTTTGGGTAGCCTTCCACAAGCTTCCCACAATAAGTCGGGTGAATTTTGGCTCATTTCTCCTGACAGAGCTAGTGTAACTGAGTCAGGTTTGTAGGCCTCCTTGCTCGCACACACTTTCTCAGTTCTTCCCACAAATGTTCTATGRGATTGAGGACAGGACTTTGATGTCCTTAAGCCATTTTGCCACAACTTTGAAAGTATGCTTGGGGTCATTGTCCATTTGGAAGACCCATTTGCGACCAAGCTTTAACTTCCTGACTCATGTCTTGATGTTTCTTCAATATATCCACAATTGTCCTACCTCATGATGCCATCTAATTTGTGAAGTGCACAAGTCCCTCCTGCTGCAAAGCACCCCCACAGCATGATGCTGCCACCCCGTGTTTCATGGTTGGGATGGTGTTCTTCGGCTTGCAAGCCTCCCCCTTTTTCCTCCAAGCATAACAATGGTCATTATGGCCAAACAGTTATATTTTTGTTTCATCAGACTAGAGGACATGTCTCTAAAAAGTATGATCTTCGTCCCCCATGTGCAGTAGCTAACCGTAGACTGGCTTTTTTAATGTCGGTTTTGGAGCAGTGGCTTCTTCCTTGCTGAGTGGCCTTTCAGGTTATGTCGATATAGGACTCGTTTTACTATGGATATAGATCATTTTGTACCTGTTTCCTCCAGCATCTTCACAAGGTCCTTTGCTGTTGTTCTGGGATTGATCTGCACTTTTTGCACCAAAGTAAGTTCATCTCTAGGAGACAGAACGCATCTCCTTCCTGAGCGCTATGACGGCTGTGTGGTCCCATGGTGTTTATACATGYGYACTATTGTTTGTACAGATGAACATGGTACCTTCAGGCRTTTGGAAATTGCTCCCAAGGATGAACCAGACTTGTGGAGGTCTACAATTTATTTTCTGAGATCTTGGCTGATTTCTTTTGATGTCAAGCAAAGAGGCACTGCGTTTGAAGGTTGGCCTTGAAATACATCCACAGGTACACCTCCAATTGACTAAAATTAGAAGCTTCTAAAGCCATGACATAATTTTCTGGAATTTCCCAAGCTGTTTAAAGGCACAGTCAGCTTAGTGTATGTAAACTTCTGACCCACTGGAATTGTGATACAGTGAATTATAAGTGAAATAATCTGTCTGTAAATAATTGTTAGAAAAATGACTTGTGTCATGCACAAAGTAGATGTCCTAACCGACTTGCCAAAACTATAGTTTGTTAMCAAGAACTGTGTKGTGGTTGAAAAATAAGTTTTAATGACTCCAACCTAAGTGTATGTAAACTTCCRACTTCAACTGCATATTGTCATCAGTTACGATATCACTTAAGCAGCCTCTACAGCATATTGATGGGTTCAAGCATAGCGTTAAGCTACCTTTCGTATAACGGAAGTGTTGAGACTGTAAAAGGTATCATTGATTCAAAGGGTGGCGATTACATTGTCTCTGACACAGGCGTGAACGATAGCATGAACCCCCCCCATCAAATTCTGCACGCCAGCAGCAATAGCCATTGATATCGATCACAACCTCGGCAAATACTACGAGACAGCTCACTGAGAAGAAAACGCTGCACTTGGTATAACTTCATCTCTWAATACAAAATGACTACCAATGTTTCACTTGCATGAGAGTTTGTGATGTCACGTTATAAAGGCCCTTGAATGGGGTCATGTAATTGTTTTTCTGTCTACGCTGTTTTGTGTCCTGTTCAAATCTGTTTTACTGTTATTCTTTTGTGTTAAACAAGCACAATATCCAATTAAAATTGTAAGCATGTTTTTTCTTGCTTCACAATACAACATGTTTTAAATGATAAAGGCCCTTAGATATTTTTGAAATAAATCAAGTTGCTGTCCTGAATCTTTCAAGATTCCCGCCCTTTGCTTATAGATCCATATTTAATTGGAGGCTGACTGAGTATTTTGTGATAGGATCTAGAACATCACAGTGAGATTTTGCAATAGTAGTGCTCAATGCAGGGATGTGGCCTAGTARAGAGAAATGTGCTCCGTTTAGAACACACTACAGATTTTAGTCTTGGATAAGTCCCCTGATTTGTCCTCTCTGGGATGATGACAGTCACTCCTACCAGCGCTTTAAATGTCAAACCTATTTATTGTGTGTGTGAGAGTGAGAGAGATGAAGGGAGGGAKAGATGGAGGGAGGGACAGAGAGATAGATAGAGCATTAGGGACAGAGAGAGAAAGGGATCGAGCGATGGAGGGAGAGACAGAAATGGAGCGTCCGGGACAGAGAGAGGAGAGAAGAGAGGAATAAATAACAGAAAGAAAAGGAAATAGATAGATGGAGATAGAAAACGAGAGAAAGAAAAACATGAAAAGCCTCTCTTCTCTCTCTGTTACTGAATAAGGCTACCAGGGCTCGTAGCTGTACAAGTGGAAATCACAACCAACTCAAGCCTGACATCTGTATCAAAACAAAAATAATCTGCTGTCAGCAGAATGTTCAGTGACTTCTATCACCCCGGTGCTGATAAAGAGTGTTGCGGCTGCTATGAGAGGGGCTCAGTGCATAGGAATGCATGTTAATTGCCACCAGGAAATATGTGTGTTGAGCCTTACAATTTCTGGCATTGCTCCGGTACCTTGGCGAAGGACATGTCAGAAGGGTTCCGGGAAAACAAAGATTAATGAACGGCGTTGAATTGTGGTAATGCCATGTCAACACAAGCCATACATTTCGTTTCCTGGGTCACATGGGGTTTCCTGTGTTAATGTCATGCTTAAAATTTCAGAGCATAACTCACCCGAGCGAGGCCTGGAAAAAGAAGATTCATATTTTTATTGTTTTGTTTTTGTACTCTTGATGTGATTGTGGGGAGTTGGGGAGATGGGACACACGCTAGCAAAATAATATTAGTTAGGCTATATACAACTCAAGATGTGGAAGAGAGTATTGAGAAATGTGATGCAAACAACATTGAGCTCTGATGATAAAAAACAGATAGTGAGGAGCTTGTCAATGTAATCCAGCCTGTCTGTAAAAACCCTGTGCTCTAAACAGGAGCAAACCTTTCCGTTTAAATAATTGATATTTTCTGATTAAACTTGGCAGTTCGCATATAATTAATTCTTTATAGTGTGCCTTGAGCAACTCAACAGCCCTGGCTCTACGTGACAGCTTTACGGTGTGTCGGGCGGCTTTTAGCCCAAAATGTTTCAAAAGTTTAACCTATGCAAATCAATGTACTTCCTTAAAAGAGTTTAATAAATGAATGTGCAATAGGCCTCTCTCTCTCTCTCTCTCTCTCTCTCTCTCTCTACTCTCTCTCTCTCGACGAGCTAGAAAAAGCTGATGAGACAGGTTTAGTTTAATCTCAGGCAATAGAAGTCATTAACCATTCTCAGAGGTATTAAAATATAGCTTGGCCTTTTCTTCTCTCACTTATCATTAGCATCACTTTAATCTCCCCGTGTTTCAAACTGCTATTTTAATAATTACTTACTGTCTTTTGACAACTGGAGAACACGGCACAGCCTCGCTCAGGCAATATCCCGATTTTAGCTGACAAAATGTAGGACATCTATCTACATTTCCATTCTTTCTTTTTTTTCATCATATTCTTTTAACTTCCATCACTTCTGCTTGCCCCCTAAATGTCCGGCTATTAATATCAAAGACATCACAGGATAGAGGGAGAAGAGAAAGAAAGAGAGAGCGGGAGAACGCTAAAATGTGAGATTTGTCCATAAGGATAGTAAAGGGAAAAATAAAGAGCACGTGAATTCAACATGGTCTCATTAGAATAATGTCAAAATAGTGGCATTTAAACATTGTCGTTATATGTTGCCTACGCTGACATATCACCTATGTTTCAGGAGATATCTGGAATATTTGCATCTATGTTGTCCAAGTGGATCACGAATTCCATGTCTTGTGTGTTGAGGGCATCCATTTCTTTCATCCTTGATTCAATGAGAATTTACCACAGAAATGGCATATCTCCAGAGCAGAATACAAATCAACCATTATGCCCAGTCTCCCAATGACTTTGACAGATATAGGGCACGTTCTGTAACTTTTTGTTTCTGTGTTGCTGTACTTGTGTTGAGGGAGCAGTAACAATAGTATTGAATCTGGAGCATGACTAATTAACACATAATCCATAAAGAATGCATACAGTACATACAGTATCAGAGTTATTATGCCATTATGATGAATTCTCAGCAGACTTTTTATATCACGTAGAAGTATGTATAAGTAGACTTAAAGGGAGGGATACTTCAGGATTTTGGCAATCYAGCCCTTTTATCTAATTCCCCAGAGTCAGATGAACTCGTGGAGACCATTTTTATGTCGTGTAGTTTGAAGGAAGATGCTAACTAGCATCAGCGCGACGACTGGACGTCTATGCTAGCATGCTAGTAGATACCATAGTCATCCAGTCATTGTTTTAATGCTAGTTAGCATTGGCTCATGAAACTACCTCGAACTTCCTTCAAACTGGATGCAGAGAAATAACATTTGTATCCATGATTTATCTGACTCTGGGGAAGTAGATAATGGGRTTCAGTAGTCACCAACCGGTTGATCTTCAAGGCATTCCTTAGTCAATCACCAAACATTTCTGCAGTATAGCCAAGATGTTGTTGTATAGCCAAGATGTTGTTGTTTAGCCAAAATGTTGTTGGCGGTAGGTGCACTTGATTCAGAAGCCCTGCGCAGTGTTCAAATTTTAAACCATTTAGTTTAAACAAACTCCACCTACCCGGCGGTCCGGACGGCCTGTGGCTAAATCGAGTATGCCTACTGTGCTGGCCAATCGGATAGCTCAAATCACCGTGCCTACAGCTTCCACGACCCCGGCCACAGCAAAGTTTGATACTAGCCTATGTGAGATTTCACATAGAGCTGCTGTTTTTATAAGTGAGGTCATGTAACATTTTTTATTTAGCACTGTCAACGTTTTTATTCAACACTATTAATAATACACACTACACACTTGTCCCCTACTCCCACTCGCGCTGCAGCTGCAATGAATGAGTAGCCAAGTCTATCGATAGCCCTGTATTTGTATTATTATTAGCAGCTCTTCGTGTCTATTTTAACATTTCCCTTTCTCTGGTCATAGGTACAACATGAATTTGTGCTTGAGGCAGACGTGGATGCGGTGCGACTAGAGCTTCGCCATCAGGTGGATGACGGTACCCCCTTTCTCTGGTCAGTCTCACCGGAGCAAAGGAAGGAGAGAGCAGGGACCCACTGCTGCTATTTCCCTCCCTCTGCTGAGACTAATGCTTCCAACTTCTGACTTCAGTGACTGGGCAAATATTTTTGAACGGTCATCCAACTCGGAATTCCAAGTCGGAAATTCTGGCATCTTTCTGGAGCCCTGACTTTCCAGCCCGAACATTACTGAAGTCATGATTCGACCTAGTTTTTGTCCCCGAGTTCTCAGTTGTCTTGAAAGCACCATGACCACCAGATGCAGGTACCATCAGTCCAGTAAAATAAAAAGCAAATGATTTGCTAATTATTTCAATGTGTACACAGCTGTGCCTCACAAGTGCTACACCGCTGATTCAGGGCCTAATATGATCACCCGCCACCCCCCAAATGTGGGTAGATTTTGGAATTTTCTGGTAAAAGATCTATTTCACCAGGCACATTGTCGGTTGGTCAGGGTTCCACAGTGCAAGCATTTCACTCGTATTTGTGAATAAAAAGAGATAGAAGTCAAGTATGTACACATTTATTGCAAAATTAATTATGTTTCTGTATTTTTGTTTCATAGCTGGTAGCTATGATTGAAGTGAAGATACATTTTTAGAAGCACCGCACACAGGCATAAATGTCTGTATAATTTACTCAAAGGTCTACTAAAGTGAGCCTTTGTCCTTGTGTTTCTTGGCTATTTACAAGCTAGGTTGTTTTTCAACGTTTGAGCGTATGCTTCAGTAAAGACACATCGCCCGCTAGTCAAATTCTCCTATATCACAGGCAGGCACATTGTAACTGACGACACCAGCGGGCACGAGTACCCTCGTTGCCACAGTAACCTCCTGCCCTTAAAGGGGTAGCTGAACATTTGTCTCATCTGTGAAATTATATTTGCAATATACCACATCCATTCTTACTAGTAATACATTTATTGTTTTAGAAACATTGCAAAGCATGCTCGTCCGTTTCCTTTTTTTGTTTCAATTATGGAAACAACAAAAAAYAATTTGTCTGGAAAAAATATCTGAGTGGCTGCCACAGTGGCTGGTGGACCAAAAAGTTYGTTTCAGGCCCTGAACGTATTTATTTTATTATCAACKCTTGAGTTTTGAAACATAATATGGTCTTAGAAGAACAGTATTGGCAGGCCAGACATATAGCCAATATGTTGTGAAAATATATTAGGCCTACTGCACAAACCTCGTTCCTAAAGAACTGTTTTCATTAGGTTAATGTTACATTTTGTTATGAGTGGTAGATCTCAGCTTGCTTTTTGACTGTGAAAGTGATCTTTACTCAGAAAAGGTTGGTGACCACTGGTGTAGATGAAAGGAAGGAGACAGGTTAAAGAAGGATTTTTAAGCCTTTAGACAATTGAGACATTAATTGTGTATGTGTGCCATTTCACAGGGTGAATGGGCAAGACAAAATATTTAAGTGCCTTTGTGTCACGTTTGTTAGAATAAATGTCGGACCAAGGCGCAGCGGATGTTGAGTTCCACATTATTTATTAGAAAGTGAAACTTAGTAAAGACAAAAACTAATAAACAATAAACTAACAATGAACTGTGACTACAGAGATGCTACGTGCAATAACTCAAAACACAATATCCCATAAACACAGGTGGGAAAAACAGCTACTTAAATATGATCCCCAATTAGAGACAACGATTACCAGCTGCCTCTAATTGGGAATCATACAAATCACCAACATAGAAAATAAACTAGAACACCACATAGAAATAAATAAACTAGATCACCCCCAGTCACGCCCTGACCCACTTCACCATAGAGAAACAATGGCTCTCTATGGTCAGGGCGTGACACTTTGAACGGGGTATGATAGTAGGTGGCAGGTGCACCGGTTTGCGTCAAGAACTGCAACGCTGCTGGGTTTTCACACTCAACAGTTTCCCTTGTGTATCAAGAATGGGCCACCACCAAAAGGACATTGACCCAATTTGACACAACTGTGGGAAGCCCTGGAGTCAACATGGAATGCTTTCGACGCGTTGTAGAGTTCAGGCCTGATGAATTGAGGCTGTTCTGAGGTTAAAAAGGGGGGGGGGGTGCAACTCAATATTAGGAAGGTGCTCCTAATGTTTGGTATACTCAGTGTATGTATAGCAGTATACTTTAATACTTACAGGACTTTGACGTCCTTATAAACCCTGTTCGACCTTATAAACCAGGTTGTTTACAACATCAATGGTCACAACAAGTTGCACATAAAAATCCACAAGCCCATAAAAGTGCATATAATATATTCACAATTTACTTTAAACATGTACAGTAAGTATGTACTGTATTTGTGAATTTCTACATTCCAAATCCATTTTCATGTTAGAACTAAGTAGATATAATTATGGCTAATTTGTTCAGGCATTGATCCTGTAGTGTATAACATTGTTCATATGAGGGAAAAAGAAAACCAGACAGATTCATATGTTGTACTATTGGATTATATTTTCAGAGGAACAACTCTAAGAACCAACCGCCACTGTGTGAGTGTATCTCCTTACATGAAGCCACGTGTTTATAAAGAGGCAAAATGAATCCATGTGTCATGAAATACATTTCAATTCACCAATTATATAGTAATCCCACTAAAGCTAGTGTATCTCTTCCTTAAAAACATGAAATTGAACTAATCTGCGTTCCCTTCAGTGACTCTGTACTTCGCTGCCTCTCTCAAACTGCTCCAAGATTAAAGGCATTATCAAAGAAGTGGAAACCTCGAGTCCTTTAGATTAGTGTTCAATTACTTAATCCTATAATAGARTTTGAGTTTTTGCCAAAACAACAAGTACCTCAAACGCACATTTATTTCCTCTGTCAAAAGCAACAAGCCACACTAAGTATAAATGTTACARGCTGTTTTAACTCTTCGGAGGGTCTTCGGGGCTGTAACCATTTAATAGGTTTGAATGGGGGGGGGGGTATTGTGGTTCTGATGGTATGTTCATTTAATGAAACATATGGATAGCATCATGCATTAGTAAGCCACATAAGGAAGTGTAGGGTCTGAGTCCTGTTAAAGAAAGTAAACAGTGACAGTATCTCCAAGAAAATGGTTCCTCTCTTTAAGAGATAACAACTTTTGTTTTTACTTGTGGGTTATAAGGTGTATGAGAACTTAAAACCGACTCTTTCTTTCTTTCTTTCTCCCCCTCTCTCTCTTTCTTCCACCCCTCATTATCCTGCTTCCAATCTTGTCCTCCAACCGGTTGGAAGCCGTTTATGAACGTTTCAACAGTAAAAATCCCGTCCTTACATCAAAAAGAAGCCCCAATTCATTTCAAGTTCAAAGGCTAGCTTAAAGTGATACTTCAAAGACGGAGCCCAATCAAAGACACGCAGCTGTTAAAACAATATTTTGTCAGTTAATTGTCTTCAAACCAGATTCTGTACAAAATCCCCCCAAAATTAAAGGGGAATCAAATGAGTAGCATTCAATCATTCTGAGTGGGATGCTTTGGTGTCTCGCTGAAATAAATGTTCTGCCGAAGATTTACAACTATTTACACCCTGGAGAAGCAGAGTACAATAAGCCTGTATCCTGCTGCAGGAAAAACTAGCTCCCTCTTAAATATGCCAAGGGCTCGAGGCAAAGTAAAGTATGCCCCGAGTCCAAATTGAAGCGTTTTTTGATAAATGAAGCACCTACTTATGAAGGCTACATTGCTATAGTTGATGTTTGTACCCTTGCTTTTTCCCTCTCGCAAGGGTCTGTATCTCCACCGTAAACGCCCGTATAATGCATTATCGCTCTTTCTTATGTGGCCCGCTGCGCTCTGTCATTAGATTTCCTACACAAGGGCAAAGTTGAGGCCGTATTAATAAGTCGGCTATCGCTACTTGAATTGCATTGGAATTTTAATGCTGCGAGGCCGGTGGGGTGTGGGCTGTGGGAAAGGGAGGAGGGGATTTACAAAGGGAGAGAAAAGAAAGAAGGAAGAGAGCTTTGCCAGTCCACTGACTTGACTTAATTTTTTTCTAATACGCGTTAGCACCTTGCCTTTAATCCGACTCTAATGTACATTGTTAAGGGTCACAGTTGAGATGGAGAAAGGGGGTGTCAATCAAAGTGTGGTCAAATTATAGCCAGACTCCATTAGAATTTAGAATCGAGCGGCGAGGTCTAGCACGAGTCAATCAAAATCATTTCAAGACTGTTACAGTTATTATGTCCCGCATGTTATGGAACCTGCTCTTACCTTTTATATGATTATTACCTTGACATAAGTGAAGTTAAGGGAATAGGAATGGGGATGTGAACTGAATGGCATCCATTAGTTTAGGTTTAATTCCATTCTGAGAGTTCTGTAAATTAACTTTTTAAGATATTTTGTTTGATCGCGCCGAAAAGTGCTCAGAGCGTGCATGGCGTGGCTGATTCCCTGAATTGCAGACAGAAACCATGCAAGCTAGACCATGGCAATAGGTTTCTGAGAAACTTCAGTGGTGGTGTATGTAGGGAGAGTAGGAGAGAAGTGACCAAAATCTGACCAAACAGGGTAATAAGACGATAGTGATTGAGGCTGACATTTTATGAGGGAAAACATATGGAATTATAATCCCACTACGTGACCCATGGATAACCTTGATCCTTGTGGATGTTTTTGGGGATGTTAGATTCTGAGAAGTAAAGAGTACTAACCTGTATTTCAGGGCAACCACAGAAGAACCCACATGTGAAAGGTAAGGGAAAAAAACAGAATATCATTAGCTTCAGCTGCAAAAGTTTTAATGACATGCTATTTATACTTTAAGTCTACCAGTATACATGAGTCACAGAGTCACTTTGAGTCTACAAGTCACAGACCTGTTTTCTATGCAACTCAGAAGTGAAGCACAATGAATCATCTCAGCTGCAGGCAAACAGGTGATAATTGTGCCCTTCTACAGTAAGTATTTCCGATTGCATTACACCATGCGTTACTTCTCAGATGAGTGGTGTGTACGGAATACGGCGTGTCTGTTTCATTGGGCTTGCGCAAATCGCTTGGGTGACAGAGTAAGTGGATTACATGTACTCTGAAATAAAACAATTTCATTCTCACTTTTTTAAAACACCAGTGTCATTGTGCAACCTTGATGAACAGTGGTTCTTAGTTTACGAATCCGCAGCATACAGTACAAATTTGGGAATAAAGACGTTGTAATATAATTAGATAATTTCCCCTTTCTGCCAAAAGTCAAGGATATATGATGTCAAATGCCAAAAGCTGTTGAGGGTGTGCGTGTAAACCTGTCTGTCGGTGTGTGTGTGTGTATACATGTGTGTTGTTGTGTTATTGTGTGCGTGTCAAACTGTAAGTGAGTGTGATTCTGATTTTACTATCCTTTCACAAGGAACTTTTTTATTTTAGGCTTAGGGTTAGGGTTACAATTACGGTTAGTGTTAGAATTAGGGTTAGGGGTTAGTTTAGGGGTTAAGGTTACGGTTAGGGTTAGGGGTTAGGGAAAATCGGATTTTGAATGGGAATCAATTGTTTGGTCACCACATGGACAATAAAACAAATGTGCCTGTGTGTGTGTCCCTGCTCCATCTGGGTGACTGCAGCACTTGGAGGCTTGTCACACAACAGGGAGACGAAAGCCTGCTGAAGGATAACACATGACTTCATGACAAAACAGCCATTGGAAATTATTTCAGTATGTGGCATTAAAAACAACTGAACAAATAGAGATAAGAAGGTTAGTAGGATTTGAAATGAGATTTCTCCTCACTCTCTCTCCCTCTCTACCCTCAGCTTAAAAGCTCAACAAAACGAATGGAGCTTATTACTGAAGATTACCTTACACTGGACAGATTCACCGCGTGGGGCCCGGAGTAAACAATGCCTTTCTCTCAGCAGTACAAACTATGTTCCATTTATAACAGTGAGCGATCATATCCACCGCAGCCTTAGATAAAGGAAAATATATGGTTGCCAGGAGTTTACAAATACAAATCATTTAAAGGGGCCAGTTTCTATGTGTGTTACCAGTGCAAACATAGATAAAGTAATTAGATGATGTTATATTACCGCATATATTACTGCTACATAAATAGCGGGTGGGCTGTGGATCAGGCAGTGTGTGTGCATGTGTCTGTGTGTGCGTGTGTGTTTCCATGAGTAAAGGGGATATTTGATGTCTCCATCTCAAAGTAATTGGAGAGGTATAAGGGGAAAGGGTCATGACCGAAGSCAATAAAAACAGTACTCTCATTGACGTGGATACGTAACTTGCAGAAATAGGAGTGTCGAAGTGCTAAATGTCATTAGTTGTACATGTACAAGCTTCAATAGATTTTCTATAATTGTTTGTTCAACTAATCCAATCATATTTCCCTCTCCCTGTCTTGGTCTAGAGATGGAGAAATGGATTGAAAGATTGAGAGATGGAGAGAAGAAATGGAGAGATGGAGAGACGAAATGGAGAGATGGATGGAAGAATTGAGATATGTGACCGAAAGGCTTGATTCGGTCTTATGTAGCAAAATTTGAAATTGTGTTTTTTACTTTGGATAAGAGTAGAGACTCAGAACTAGAAAATGCTATATCATACACAAGAGTTGAGGAAAAATGGGTAAGTAACATTGCTTTGAAAGTTTATAAAATTGTAAACCCACTTTTGAGAAAATGTCCCTTGAATATTTTTGGTACACCTACTGGATAGCTCTTCTTTGTCTACACCCATTCAGCATCGTTCACACCCTCTTAAGCATTATACCTACCCATCTCTTTAAGGATTCACGTGAGCCCATGTACTAAACAAGCAAAGATTTCAAGACTAAAGGCTGGTTTATACTATGTGTGTTCATACATTTAATTTGGAGTGCCAGAATGTGCTMTGGGCGTTCGTTTATAGAGCGTTGTCAGATTGTCTGTTCGTAAATTCAGAGCGTTTCGCTCTCGGAGCGCACACTGGACGCTCTGGCTGAGGAGTAGTGTTGATCCGAGTGTTCTGACCTCACAACGGCAGTTAAGCACCCAAGCTAACAGGCTAAGGTTGGCTAGCTTGCTAGCTACTTCCAGATAAAAATGAGAGAACACCTCACTCTGATCATTTTACTCACCCTTTCATAATTGATTAGGCTGTTTTCATTATATCCAAAGTGTGGGTGACTGTAACTGTGATGCTGGCAACAATTTAATTAGGATTTTTTTGCCAACGTTTACTGGCACCGGCCATAATCGACAGTTATTCTGTACTATTGCAGACTCAGACGAGAGTGCTCTGAAATCGGAGTAGATGGCCAGAGTGAATTTACAAACGCACCCCTAACAAAAGCAGTCAAGCACGCAAGYTAACTGGCCAACGTCGGCTAGCTACCTCTAGATACAAATGAGTGAACAGCTCACTCTGACCATTTTACTCGCCCTAGCAGAGCTGGTTAGACTGTTTTCATGTTATCTAGAGCATTGGTGACTGCAACTGTGCTGCTGGCAACAATCTAATTACGCTTTTTTTGCCAATGTTTATTGACACCGGCCACATTCAACAGTTATTCTATGCTATGGCACACTCAGACGAGAGTGCTTGAGAAATTGGAGTAGATAGCCAGAGCGAATTACCAGCTATGTCTATCGACAGTTGTTGCAGTGACATCATGAACATTCTATTGAAATGGCTACTTGCATAGTGGAGTCTTTTGTTTAGACATGTAGCTAGCTAKCTATGAACCATAATCCCAAGTCATAACGTTACTACCCTGCATGAATCCGCAGGTAGCTAACCAACCAACTAACTAACATTAGGCTATTACTAGMAATGCAAATGGCTGAGATACGAATAATATTACCACACAGATCATACACGTAACGTTAGCCAGCGAGAAAGCTAGGTAACCTTAGCTAGCTAGCTAACAGTACACTTTAATTTGTAATGAAAACAACTTTCTGACGAAATTAGAAATGTGTAATATCTGAAAATGTAGCTAGCTAAACTATTTGACCCATGTACATGGATGGACGCTTCTCCCTCTCTGCCATGGTTGGCCTTAGTTTGAAGATGTAATCCGGAGACAGGTGTTTTCTACAACAGCCTTCTGTTTGTTCTCTTTTCGAATCCGTCTGCATATTTGCAATCAAACGCACAGAATTTTCTTAATCTGCTGAGCTATCATACTCTAATTCCACTGATTTCAAAACTCGGTCATCCAGAAAGTGGAGAGCAACACTTATTAAGTTATACTACGTGATATCTTAAAAAAAAAAAAAGCTGTGTTCGAAAAAATTGCCTACTGACCAGCTCATGTTACAGACAGAAGTGAGCTACATGGCAGACCAATCTGAACTCATCTCTCAGCGTGTCCAGCCCACCTATTATCTCAGCCAATCATGGCTAGCGGGAAGGTTGCTTACTTTTTCCGTGGCTAAATCAACTAGGCTCGTKATTTAACAATTGTATTTGTATGTACAGATGGCATACAAGTTATTCATTAAGGCACATGAAAGTTCACATGTTCTAGCATTTTGATGTAAAAAAAAGTTTACTTTCAAATGGCGCTCCTATGAAGTAGTGACGCGCGACATACGCCTAGTTTCCTGAAACGAGTCACATATGGAGAGAATAATGAAGGTAAAAGAAGTTGGAGAGATGGCTAGAAGGATTGAGATGGAGAGAGGGATGGAGGTATTCTAAGACAAAGACAAGGACATACACTGAGTGTACAAAACACTCTTTCCGTATACTGACCAGACTGCTGGGTTTTTCACGTTTAACAGTTTCCCGTGTGTATTAAGAATGTTCCACCACCCAAAGGACATCCATCCAACTTGACACAACTGTGGGAAGCATTGGAGTCAACATGGGCCAGCATCCCTGTAGAACACTTTCGACATCTTGTAGAGTCCATGCACAATGTATTAAGGATGTTCTGAGGGCAAAAGGGGGTGCAACTCAATATTAGGAAGGTGTTCCTAATGTTTTGTACATTCATTGTATATCCACTTCATTCCCTCTCTCTCTCTTTCTCTCTCCTGTCAGTGTAGTAGCAGTGGCTATCCAGAGTCGTTGGCGGGATCAGGTGTAGCTAGCTAGTTTACAGTATGATTTATCTTCAGATCCAGACAACAACAGCATAGAGCGCTGAGCTACCGCCCAACACAGCCACTCCAGATGTTAAGGAGAACAAAAGTCAATTCCAAATAAATTCCCACTGTATTTGTGTTGTGATTTGATTTACAAGCCTGTGGGGAGGCACCATTTGTTAGCACAAGAGTCAGCAAGAGGTAGGTGGTGGTAGTGTCTGGGAAGGGTGTGTGTGTGTGTGTGTGTGTGTGTGTGTGTGTGTGTGTGTGTAGTGTGTGTGTGTGTGTGTGTGTGTGTGTGTGTGTGTGTGTGTGTGTGTGTGTGTGTGTGGTGTGTGTGTGTGTGTGGTGTTTGTGTGTGTGGTGTGTGTGTGTGTGTGGGCGAGGGGCGGGCCGGTGGGGGTGCTCATGTGCAGAAGCGTTTATTGGTTCACAGTGATTTATTGAGTGAGCTTCATTTCACTGAATGTTCTCAGATATTTATTTCCCTAAAGGCCCGCACAACGATATGAACAGGCCTGCGTCCACATATGTCATCATGGGCCATTTTACACCGTCGGGAGATTTCTCTCCAACTAAGAAGGGAAAGACAAGATAGAAAGAGACTGAGGGTGTAAGAGACACAAAAAGAGAGAGAGAGAGAGAGTGACAGAGAGAGAGAGAGAGAAAGAGAGAGAGAGAGGGAGGAGGAGGAGGAGAGAGAGAGAGAGAGAGAGAGAGAGAGAGAGAGAGAGAGAGAGAGAGGGAGAGAGGTAGGAGAGAGAGAGAGAAAAAAGAAAAAAAAGAAAGAGAGCTACCATGATCAGGGCACCTTTTCATTAGTCTAACCAATGGAAATGGCATCTTTGAATATGGCTGAATAGTTTTGACTGTTCATCCTTCCTTCACTCTCTCCCCCCTGCCAACAATGTACTTACATTACATACATAATTCAAGCAGAGCCAACATCAGCTCTCTCAGATAAGGCAGTCTTACATCAAAGAACTCTTTAGCTTGAAGATGGTCACAGTAATTTTGATACGTAACAAATCTTGACTACTCATTCACACAAAGCCCAGTTTGAGCTTCTCAAACAAACATCCCCCACCCGTTAAATAAAGGTCACTTGGAAACCGAAACGATCAAATGATTGTGCTTCTCGCAAACGTCTCAATAATCTGTATTCTTAATCTATCTATTTCTTTTGACATGATTATTTTAGACCTAACCRCATATTGGTCCATCATATTCTTTGCTGAGAATTGATATTGAAGACCATTCTAGTTTATTTGATAACAGCTTATTTTACACTACTGTTTCCACTTGTATTTACCTGGTATTTGAAAGGAACTTGTGTGGAGGCAATGGGTACATTCTGGCACTTACTTCAATTGCTAACTGTCTTCTACCAAATTGTGTCGGGTGGTTCTTGTTTCAATCCCATAGAGACGAACCAGTATTTCACTAGTTATTACTGTACAATTGAATTAGCAGTCAATACCGTGTAATCCATGTAATATTAAGGGAAAAGGGGGATACCTAGTCAGTTGTACAACTGAATGCTTTCAACTGAAATGTGTATTCCGCATTTAACTCAACCCCTCGGAATCAGAGGTGAGGGGGCTGCCATAATCAACATCCACGTCTTCGGCGCCCAGGGAACAGTGGGTTAACTGCCTTGCTCAGGGGCAGAATTTTTACCTTGTCAGCTCGGAGATTCAATCCAGCAACCTTTCGGTTACTGGCCCAACGGTCTAACCACTAGGCTACCTGCCTAGTGTTACTGCTATTCTCAGAAACGTAATATTCAGAGTGTTTCCAACCACCTTTATTAAAGTTAAAATACCATTATGTAGTGTATTCCTATTCTGTAAGGGTGCTGAGTGGCTGAGCCAGCCAGATGGTAGAAGTCTTTGATTCTCCAGGCTGTTTTCACTGCTGTGACATCGGACACACTCGTTTTTGGTGCTGCCTCTCCTCTCCTCTCTATCTATTCTTCCTCCATCTCCTTCCCTTCCCACTCCGCTCTTCTCTTCTCCTCTCATACCCTTACTTACACCCATCCAAATTATTTCAGACAAAACTACGGCAACTAGGTACCTACTGTCGCATAGCCACACTATGAGGTGAGCCCCTAAGCCCTGACCTAACGTCAGTTGGATGTGTATTCTTGAGTAGGTGGCTAGGATTAGGGTTGAAGTAAGCTGGTCTCATACCTGTGCTTCAAGGAACCATCTAATCCTACAGTAGTGAATGAAGGGTCATATTTCAAGCGACTTACAGTATACCCTTTTCACACTATCCTGCTGACCTGAACTGTACTGTACCGGCTCTAATATTTGACTATTACATTTTCCTTTCCAGCACGGTTCTAGGGACTATTGTGAATGCGTAACCTGGCTAGCACAGTTTGTCTTGGCTCAGCTCAGTAGTGTTAAAAAGGGTATTAGAGTAAAGCAATGGCGCTGAACAAAGGCCTAGGTACGATAACTATATCAATCAAACCAATAAATACAATTCCCAATGACTTGGTCAGTGAACCATAACCACAAAACAATCCTCATGTTATGAGAATGACTGTTCTCTACAACTGTAACCCATTGATTGCTTGGCTAGCATAATCACTTTGTCGAAATGTGCAAAAGTCAATATGCAAAACCTCCCCGCTGCTGAGACCCAAAAATTACTAAATTGACCCTCATCATAATTTTCTACAGGGCGGATGAAAAAAAATCACCACCATCGCGGCCAATGATGAGAAGAAAAAAATCCCTCCCTTTTGTAAAATGAATCTACATTCATGTACATCTATATGAGCCAGTTAAGCAAATCCACCCCTGATTTGAATTGGACCAGCTAAGACCCTGCTCTTTGCATATCAGCCAAGTCCTGGCATTAAAACCCACTCGTGCACTTTTTTATCTGACCCCTAGGTGCTTCTTTGGGTCATATTATCATTACCATAATGTAAAGCTCAGAGCCAGGGCGTGGTCTCAGAATATCTCAGCTATACTCCCTGGTTAAATAAAGGTTAAATGAAATGATCTTTTTAGTGTGCTCTAAAATATGGAGTATGTCAAGATTCTGAAAAAAATAATGGTATATTCATTTATTCAAGATAAAAAATATATTTATTAATATCTCAAAATGACACTTTTTAAATGTGTATACATATGGTTTGGAACAATATACTCTACAAGTACATCACATTTCCATTGTGGGCTCTCAATAACTATTTAAGTAATGATACATTTTATGAGCCCCACCAACACAGTGAATGGGAAAATGGATTCAAAGGTAGGGCTGTTGCGGTGACCGTATTGACCGCCACACCGGCAGTCATGAGTCATTACCACATTCAAATTCCACATGTCACGGTAATCTCCTTTTATGCACTCTGGACATRSSWYRYWASYMSMYAAYKMSCWWMWGRYCGTYARKKSSYTRRKRSYCAGTGCTCTATTGTCCCTCTAACCAATCTGACAATGCAAATGCAATCGAAAATCACATGAAACACTTATCATCAAAACATTATTATGCTTTTAAAACKCACGTCACTGTGATCGATCCATTTGAAGAAAGACGTTCAACGACAGGTTGAAACTGAGTGGAAAACATGGTCGTTGTGGATGTGGTTTCAAAGCTGAACACAACAAAATGGACAGTGCTTTCTAAGGTGATGATTCATTCGAAACACCCATACGCATAGGCCTACACTTTATATGAGACCAAGCACAAAAAAATGTATTGAATTAAAATAATGATTGTGCCGTGATACAATACATAGCCTAATAGCCTACTGCATATAACACACGGCAGAAAAACATTTTCAAAAATTAGGTTTAAGATGTCTTTGGTACATAATTGGTCTAGCCTACACTCCAAAATTAAACACATTCTAGTAATCACCTTTGAGTGTGGACTGCATTATTATGCATACTGGGTGGACTGGATACCTCATGCTACACTCCAAACGTTCAATCCATGAGTCTGGGAGAGAACGTATAGCCCTAAGTGATGCTGTTGGTTCATTGATTGTACAGGGTGACTTACAGAGTTAGCCTACAATTATAGTGAATTTGTATTTTATTTTGAATAGCCTAGTAATATGGCAATTTTAAAACCTTTAGAATGAATAGGCTGACAGAAGGGCATAGGGGCTTTAAATATGTCATTGAAGTATGTTTCAACGTGTTACTATCGATGTTAAAGAACAGATTTCACCTGGTTTCCCTAACAAAGCACTGGGTAGCTGCAGGAACAGGGTTGGAGAGCCCATGGCATACAGAGTTTGGGCGGAATATCACCTGTCACACAGAAAGGGGCTGCATGCTCCTCTGACAATGGTTGATGTGTGGAGTAAAATGATAAAATTAAATCAAAGTTTATTGGTCGTGTACACAGATTTGCAGGTGCAGTGAAATGCTTGTGTTTCTAGTTCAAACAGTGCAGTAATACATACCAGTAATAAAAAAGACAAAAAATACACACTTAGTCTTGAATAAAAATGTAATGAAGGAATACATGTAAATAAATATTCTAATAAACCCAGATATTTCTATATGGAATCCCATGTAAAAGGAGAGTTTTGATGGTTACCACTAAAAGAGGAGGATGTCAGCTGTTATTGTATTCATTTCTCAGCTGCGCTACAAAACCAGAGTTGTTTTTCATAATTGAACAACGAACGGCAGGAAAGTGGCCTCAGCTCGTTTTTCGAGTGCCTACAAGATGACGTCTTTTTCCCCCCCGACCCTGTTCCTGCCATTTGATAATTGGCCATTCTAAATCGAAACTAATTTGACATATTAGTAAAGACAAGATTAAATTGAAAATAGTCTGATGGGTGAAAATATAATAACTTGATGAGAGAACATCAAGGCAAGGAACAAGGCAAGGAACAAAGCCCAAGATTCTTTGGTGACTTCTTCAAATCATGATAGCATAGCCTGATCATAGCATAGTCGCATCATGCAGCCCACATATGTTCTGATTACTAAGACATTGTAACGTTTGATTCATTCACAACTAAAGTTGTCAAATAACTCTAATACTAGTGTATATGATCACATTCATGCTCAACATAGCCACTTCATATGGGCACTCGCTCTGGAACGGGAAATGTATCCTCTCTATTTTATGAAAAATATCCTTTCTATTTCATTCAAGTTCAATTATATTCTTCTCACTATAAAATCMTATTATATAAAATAACGGCACGGGACTTATAAGCATATCTTGTCTGCTAAATGAACTAGCCTACAGCCTATGGCATGGCACATGACATACGTAGGCCGACTCATATTCTGTTCAACTGAAATACTTTTTCTTTAGACCTACCTCAAATAAATAATGGATTTATTGTGTCGGCGTATATTAAATGGATTTCTTCGACTTTTTAAAATGTAGATGTTCCAAAGRTGCGCACCAGCTGCTTGTACTGTATGTGCGGAGGCCTGGAGATGCTAAATATGTTCATGTTAATTACCAGTCAATTACCGTGAGACCGGCAGTCATTTGTATGACAATAACCGGCTGACAAAATGTTATGACCGCCACAGCCCTATTCAAATGGAATTCCCTCCGCTGGTAATTTGCTGAATAAACAATCCTAAAGGCGGGCTGTGATTTGTTAGCACTTTTCTATTTATAAAATGGCTGATATCTCCAAAAGTACGAGAGAGCCCACTCTGGAAATGTTACGTGTTTGAAGAGTATACGTGATGTGCTCTATCAAAATGAGTAGGTTGTTGTGCTTGCTAATTAGCATAAAAAAAAGTAACATTAAAAACTGGTGTTTACAGAGCAGAATAAAAACTTAAACAGCAGCTCTTTGCTGTATAATTTGACAGTCTCTCTCTGGTCAGTGGTGAAATCTCACATAGGCTAGTATCAAACTTTACTATGATTTTGTGGAAGCTGTCGACACATTGATTTGCGCTATWTGATGAACCAGCGCAGTGGGCACTCTTAATTTACCAACATATCTCCTGGTCTGCCGGGTAGGAGGAGTTTGTCCCTTCGGACAAATTAAACGGTTCAAAATGGGAACACTTTGCCTATCCGGCACGCAGAGTTTCTGAATCAAGTGCACCTACCGCTAACAGTGGAAGACAATAAAAAAAATGTTGGGCATTTCTAAAGAATCAACTAAGAATGCCTTGCAGATTGACTGGTAACCACTGCACTAGAACAGCATGTTTTCTAACCAACCCCAAAAATTTGAAAGTCGAAATCAAAGTGTAAGTAAACTTTTAAAGCCTCAGGCGATAAAATGTGTCCTTGGCTAGCTATCAGTCAACCGACAATCTATTGGGTGTCCAATCAAGAACACATCTTTCGACTAATGGGCCAAGTACAATATGTTAATTGTGTACATCATTCTCCGAAACAACCAATAGTCCAAACCTCATGTCTCTATCATAATCCGTTCAAAATTTATTGTAGGATGGCCAGAATTAGGGTACCTAAGAAATACCTGTTTTTTTTYAAAGATTTCTCCTAAAAACAAGTGTACAGTACACAAGAGGTTGGTGGCACCTTAATTGGGGAGGATGGGATTGTGGTAATGGCTGGTGAGGAATTAATGGGATGGCATCAAATATCTCAAATATAACACATTGTTTCCAGGCATTTGAATCCATTCCATTTCAGCCGTTCCGGCTATTATTACGACACATTCTCCCCTCAGCAGCCTCCTGTGGTACATTATCTCTGTGAAATGCCAATGGAGCACTGAGCATATACCAAACTTTTTTTATTTTCATAGCCTTTTATATTTAATTCAGCTTGTGTCATGCATTTTTWATTTTTTTGCGACCCACGGAACCCACTTTCAAGACAACAACCGCAAAATGTAAAATCCTCAAAAGTTGCTATGAGAAACCTGCGTCATGTCAACAGAGCTCGGTGCTTATTATTGTATGTATTAGGTTACAAAATCCAGCTTTTTGGATATAATGTTGATGACATGATAGAGAAAACACCCACTGAACGATTCAGAACATGACTAATCATATTTGTCTTTGTAAAATGTATTTTATAACATAAGTAAGTGAAATGTCACAACCAATGCGCATTTTCACCCACTCTGGGCAGAGCAGGTGGATACCCTACAGGCTAGTTAACTAGCTGTTTAGCTTGCTAGGACAACCACAAACTAGTTTTTAGACATATTAACCAGCTAGCTAGCCTAGCCTGTTAATTGAGCCAAGGAGTATTTTTGTATCCCTTTTTACTCTGCCTGATCCATTCAGTAGTTTTTTACTGGGACACATACCTGAATAATATCCATGTTACTGTAATGGATGTCATCTTTTTAACATAACGCTCCTTATCCACCGTGAACAGAGTGAGGAGTGTTATGGAGTAGTATGGACTATTACTGCTTTGGAGATATTCTGGAGATCGTCTTTGAGCGTGATAGAGAGTGTTAGAGAAGGGGAAGAGGGATATGAAAGGGAAGTTAGAGTGCTATGTGCATGATGATACTGAAAGAGATTCCTGATTTCTGTGATGTCACGTCTGGGAGTGTGCATGTGCGTGTGTGTGCGTGCGTGCAAACAATACACACGTTAACATAATAMATCTTCAAATGAATTATATAGTTAGCAGATAAAAAATAAAATTGATTAAAACACTACAAGCCTGCTCTGAGTTCACCAGGAACAATACCAGCAACACAATCATTGTTCAAGCTTGAGTTAGTTTTAGATGGCTGTTAATCAAGAGCACAGTGTGATTGCTATTACTTCATTACTCTGCAGTGATGATACCATCTCTGCCACAACTATGTAACTACGTGACTTATTCCTCTGCTGTGTTCCTTTCTAAGCCCAGGTATTCCAAAGAATAAACAGGGAGGGCGGAACTATCCCCTGTCCATCCACACACACACACACACACACACACACACACACACACACACGCACACACGCGCACGCACGCACACACGCGCGCGCACGCACGCACACTCACACACACTTTGCTGTCCTTTAATCATCTCAGTGTCTGAACCCCCGGGATTATGCAGGATGACATAACATCGGGGGCCGTGTCCCAAATGGTACCCTATTCTCTATTAAGTGTACTATATCGGGAATAGGGTGTCATTTTAGATACAAGCCAGTTTCAAGTGAAAGCCAGAGTTAGTAGGAATGCCTGGCTATGCCAACCACAAATAACAGCGAGCTGAGACACACACACACACATACTTCAAAGCTGCTGGCACACAGTATCTTTCCATCTCACAACCAATACTTCTTACAACCACCCAGTAAACAAAGAAGTTTGATACAGTATTATGGGAGAGAGAGTAAAGTTACAGCATAGTAATCTCTCTGGCTGGATGTGATATAAAACTGTAAAACATTAGCCTTGAGAGGATTTGATTGGGGGCTGAGGATTCTCTCCATGCTGCAGTGTAATGCTCTCCCTGAGAGAGCAGGGGCAGGTAGTTAATAGGGGTCAGGGATCAGAGGCAGTCTGGGCTGGCCTGTCAATTGGCAGGGGTGCATCAATTAGACAGTGGCAGAGGGTAGGATAAGACCAGGTAGATGGAGAGCATGGGTGGATGGAGGGAGAGAGAGAGGTGGAGAGAGAAGAGGTGGAAAGGAGAGGACATGAGAGGAGGGGAGATGAGAGGATTGGAGAGCAGAGCAGGCGGTGGATGGAGAGAGAGGAGATGGGTTAGGTGAGAGTGAAACACAGTACAATACCGTAAAATGTACTGTATTATACTGAAGAAAAATACTACTGTAATCAGAATGAATTAATKAAATTCATTGAGGGTAGGGGTTTATATTTCACAGTACTTTACTGTAATTAGAAGGGATTGGTGCAAGCAGGTATTTGGTGATCACTTGCACTTCTAGAAGCTTAACTGGCAGCGACTACAGGGCAAAACAGACCAAAAGGACATGGCAAAATGCTCAACCATTTAAGACTTGCTGCCACTCCAATCTGTCCCCTATACATGTTAWATTGAGGGGRCACTATAACCACATAGGAGTTAAATTGGTACAGCATTCTCACTCACGGTGCAACAATAGCCTCTTACAAGACATGCTTCAAAATATGTTAATGAGCCAGAAACAACAATACCATGCACCCACTAATGGTCAAAAGGTTTTTGGCACTCCAAAGATACGGTATGATACTGTATTCCGTGGGGTGGAATTACAGTACCAATCGAAACACAACAGATATTTCCCCCACCCACAACATTTTCCTACAATGCACCACAATTTACAGTACGCTGCATTAAAATGTTTCCGAGTATTTTTACTGTTTATAATGGCTAAAATGACCGTATAAATTACAGTTTTTTGCTACGGTGTAGAGGAGGCAGGGGAGAGCTGGATGAGAGAATGAGAGGAGGTAAATAAAGAGGAGAATAGTGTAATCTAATGTTATCATCAGAATAATGAGGTCATGACAAATTCTATCAATACAAAAGACATTAAAATACATTAAATACTGGTTTGAGTGTCAAGATTAACAACCAGCCCATACATAAGTAATATATAGCCAATAATGGCCTTATAGATCAAATAACATTTATTATAAAATATATGATCATATATTTATTTGTATTTGTATTTATTTATTATTTGTATTTTTTTGTGTGTGTGTATTTTACCCCCTTTTTCGATCTTGTCTCACCGCTGCAACTCCTCAACGTACTTGAGAGGTGAAGGTTGAGTTTTGCGTCCTCCGAAACATGACCCACCAAACCACGCTTCTTAACACCCGCCTGCTTAATGCAGACTCCAGCCGCACCAATGTTTCGGAGGAAACACCGTCCACCTGACGACAGAGGTCAGCCTGCAGGCGCCCATCCCGCCACAACGAGTCGCTAGGGTGCGATGAGCCAAGTAAAGCCCCCCTGGCCGAACCCTCCACTAACCCGGACGGCGATGGGCCAATTGTGGCGCCGCCCTATGGGACTCCCGGTCACGGCCAGTTGTGATACAGCCTGGGATCGAACCTGGGTCTGTAGTGACGCCTCTAGCACTGTGATGCAGTGCCTATGACCGCTGTGCCACTCGGGAGGCCATGATCATATATAATATAACATATATAAATCCCACACCCCAATACAAAAATAATAATACGGATATGTATTTTCATCATGAAAAAATGTACTCAGAACATTTGTTTTTCTTTTGTTYAATGCGTTTATTGCTTAAAAATGTGTTCCAGAAAACTTTTTTTTTTTTACATGGCATATATCGAAAAACAATAAATAAATCTAAGATGTAGGGGTGATTTATTTTCTTTCTGCATTTAGTGTTAGGCAACCTTATGACTACTTTGTCGTATCTTTGTATCTACCTTAGATGTTGCCATCTCATTTTGAGATTAGATTGAGATGGTGTAGACTGTTATGGGTTCATCATTTTTGGAGTACAAGTTTTGAAAACACACAGAGTCTTATCTAAGTATGAATGTTTATTTTCATACAGTATAGTGGTGGCTGCCCATTACACTGTAATAATAAAACATGGCTTAGATATTGTCGTAATCAACAACTCTATATGGTTGTAATCCACCATTATTTTGGGCTGAGTCCTCCAAGGATTTMCATTGGGAATTGTTTATGCCTGTTGCCACCASMAGGGGATGAGGGACCACAGCGGTTTGCGTATCCACACCTATGACAACTATACCGTTTCTCCTACTCTCTTTTCCTTTGTTCTGTTCGACAGGTACACCTCCGTTCAAAAGTTTGGCGTCACTTAGAAATGTCCTTGTTTTTGAAAGAAAAGCACATTTTTATGTCCGTTAAAATAAYATCAAATTGATCAGAAATACAGCGTAGACATTGTTAATGTTGTAAATGACTATTGTAGCTGGAAACGGCTGAATTTAAAAATGGAATATCTACATAGGTGTACAGAGGCCCATTATCAGCAACCATCACTCCTGTGTTCCAATGGCATGTTGTGTTAGCTAATCCAAGTTTATCATTGTAAAGGCTAATTGATCATTAGAAAACCCTTTTGCAATTATGTTAGCACAGCTGAAAACTGTTGTTATGATTAAAGATCAATAAAACTTTAGACTAGTTGAGTATCTGGAGCATCAGCATTTGTGGGTTCGATTACAGGCTACAAATTTGCCAGAAACAAATAACTTTCTTCTGAAACTCATCAGTCTATTCTTGCTCTGAGAAATGAAGGCTATTCCATTGCCAAGAACCTGAAGATCTCGTACAACGCTGTGTACTACTCCCTTCACAGAACAATGCAAACTGTCTCTAACCAGAATAGAAAGAGGAGTGGGAGGCCCTGGTGCACAACTGAGCAAGACGACAAGTACATTAGAGTGTCTAGTTTGAGAAACAGATGCCTCACAAGTTCTCAACTGGCAGCTTCATTAAATAGTACCCGCAAAACACCAGTCTCAACGTCAACAGTGAAGAGGCAACTCCGGGATGCTGGCATTCTAGGCAGAGTTGCAAAGAAAAAGCCATATCTCAGACTGGCCAATAAAAATAAAAGATTAAGATGGGTAAAAGAACACAGATACCGGACAGAGGAACTCTGTCAGTGAAGAGAAGAGTCTTCACTGTTCACTGTTAACGTTTAAACTGGTGTTTTGCTGTGTAGTGCTAGGGCAAAAACCAAAACGGGTACCGAGGGGGACCCCAGGACCGAGATTGGGAAACCCTGCTTTAGATGTTGACATGTTTCTGAAAAGCAACCTGAGGGGTATGTACAGAGAGTGTATAGATCATATAATTATTATTACTAGAAGGGGAATAGGCCCTTAGATCATAGCTAGGAGGGTGTCTACCTTGGGGGTGAGGGGGAACTTTCTCAGGCTCAATTCCATTGGAAAATTTGGGGGGGGGTCTCTTTCTCAGAATGAACATATAAGGATAACAGGAGTTGTGTCGGAGATACATCGCCTGTAAAAAGAGGCTACTTGCTGTTCACCCAAACCAACACTGTTTCAGATGGGAATTCCCTTCTACACATTCTAATTCTAAGCAACAATGGCTGTGGTACAGTATATATTATTTGTAGCAATGTACAGATAAGCCAGTAAGTATCATTATCTTCAGACGTAACTCAAATGTTGATATCTGTCTGTCATTATGACATCGGAGAATTATTTATGACACATTGAACTTATTTCATTTGAACAATTCTAGGTGGCAAAGTTAAAAGGGGAGAAGATGGGGAAAAAA
This sequence comes from Salvelinus sp. IW2-2015, assembly GCF_002910315.2. Lineage (NCBI taxonomy): Eukaryota > Metazoa > Chordata > Actinopteri > Salmoniformes > Salmonidae > Salvelinus > Salvelinus sp. IW2-2015. Next base: position 1,224,065 of record NC_036839.1, read on the forward strand.
TATGGACTGGATCCTGAAAAAGTGGCCACGATAACTGGTGAGTGGGTTTATGTTCATCGATTGCAAATTAGCATTTGGCAGTGTGCAGGTATTGTCACGATATTTTAAAAAGAATATGACTAATGGCAGGCTACTTCAATACTCTCCAAACTGGTCACTGAGACATAGAAATGGTATTCATGAGTTCATCTGACTCTGGGTAAAATTGACCAATAATCTCCCAAAATATCTCAGTATCACTTTCCTTTTTTTTTTTTTAAGTATACCCCATAACAGGGTTGGGATCTGTTTGAATTTAATACATTGAAGATGTTAAAGGGATAGTTAACTTCTTTTTTTTTTTACATCTTGGTGTCAGATGGATAACAAAAAAACGATGTGGGTGATGGGGGCAATTAGACAAGAAGTTCAATGTTGGTGGCCAAATCCCCTCAAGTTAATTCAGGCTATTTAAACAACTCTGAACCATTGATTACAGTTACTCCAGGCCCATAGACTACTTTCAGGCTAAGGAACCATCTGATTGGCTATAGTTAACTATCCCTTAATCCATTTAGACTATTCCAAGGAACACGCATAATAAACTAAACCGAACGTCTGTATATCAAAAAGAAGACCGTTTTTGTTTGTAACCCTAAAGAAATTGCCAAATTGAGTCTCCCAGTCCCTGACGTTGAAGAACATCCCCACAGCATGATGCTGCCACCACTACGCTTCACCGTAGGGATGGTGCCAGGTCAGAGTGACCACCGGGTTCTTTGTCAGCTCCCTGACTAAGGCCCTTATCCCCCGATTGCTCAGTTTGGCCGGGTGGCCAGCTCTAGGAAGAATCTTGGTGGTTCCAAACTTCTTCCATTTAAAAATAATGGAGGCCACTGTGTTCTTGGGGTCCTTCAATTCTTCAGATTTTATTTTGGTACCCTTCCCCACATCTGTGCCTCGACACAATCCTGTCTCGGAGCTTTACGGACAATTCCTTTGACCTCATGGCTTGGTTTTCTGTTCTGACATGCACTGTCAACTGTGAGACCTTATATGTGACTCACCACCTGGATTTGGTCTTATGTTGCAAAATGTAAAAGTAGAGACTCAGAGCTACAACATGGTATACTATACACAGCATTTTTGAGGAACAATAGGAAAGTAATTCTGCTTTTAAAGTTGATACACTTGTAAACTCACTTTTGAGAAAAGGGCATTTGAATGTTTTGGTACCTACCGGAGAGCTCTCCTTTGTCTACACCCATTCAGCATTGTTCACATCCTCTTAAGCCAGCCCCACCCATCTCATTAAGGATTCACATTTGAGGTCATGTGCTAAACAGTAAGTAGTGTAGAAAAGATTAAGACTAAAAGTGGTAGTAGCCTACAATAAGGAAAAATTGTACAGATAAAAATATTGTACAAATATTAGATGACGCTTACCCAGATAGACTTGTCGAAACTGATGGGTCATGTGAGAGAAATGTTATAACCCCCAGCCACATCCAGTGGTGGAAAAAGTAGTAAATTATCATACTTGAGTAAAAGTATAAATCATTTCAAATTCCTTATATTAAACCAGACGGTACAATCTTTTTATTGATGGATAGCCAGGGGCACACTCCAACACTCAGACATAATTTACAAACGAAGCATTTGTTTAGTGAGTCTGCCAGATCAGATGAAGTAGGTATGTTCTCTTGATAAGTGTGTGAATTGSACAATTTTCCTGTAAAAATGTAACGAATACTTTTGGGTGTCAGGGAAAATGTATCGAGTAAAAAGTGCATTATTTTATTTCGGAATGTAGTGAAGTAAAAGTAGCCAAAAATATTAATAGTAAAGTAATGTACAGATCCCCCCCCCCCAAAATACTTAAGTAGTACTTTAAAGTATTTTTACTTAAGTACTTTGATCACTGCCCAAATGCKTTCACACCAGTACATGAGCATACTTTATATACTGTTACACATGCACTTATCACATAGTATTCCATACATAAATTAAGGCCATGCAACCCGAGTTGAAACCTGAGTGAGGTGCACATGTACAGTACATAAACAGATGCATGAGCCATATATTAACGTGGATGCGCCATTTCTTTATGTGGTGGACACTTGATATGGTCACATGATATTGTTGTAGTTTGTCACAAAATCATGTTACAACCACACATATCAATATTCATTTTATATATCAATATTTTGCTAAGTCTTGTTGAGTGGATGGGTCTCTACAGAAGGTGTAAACGGTACAGCCAAATGGTTACTTGCATAATAGCAATATCAGAAATAGATAGTGTCAATATAAATACAGTATGTACAGTATGTACAAGAACAATATCAATAATGATATCAGTGATAGATGAGTTCGTTATATGCATACAATCAGAGGTAAAGTGGCTGAGCAGTGGGATACACAAATAGTAGCAGCAACGTATGGCGTGTGTGTTAGGAGTCATGTGAATAGAGACACTGCAGATAGTGCTGATGACCGGTCCGTCCAAACCACGCATGAACAAGGGAATCTATATTCGGAGAGCCTGTTCCTGTCCTGCTCTTGACTTTGGTGCAGGGCATGTGACATCCATAGCCTCTTCGTCGCAAAAACGCCCTGATCTTCTCAAAAAGATAMGTTTGTCTAGCTGTGTCCAGTCCAGGTGGTGCTTGTACAGGCAGACCATCTATGGGAGGAAGGATGTCAGCGTTGCGCAGCAGCTGAAACCTGGTCCCGACAGTCCGAAAGCTCGTTGGTGACAACACCACCAGGCTCCAGAGCATCGAAGCTGTAAAACAGGGAATAACAACAACAAAAAATCAAAAGACATTACAACMCTGCACAACATCAATTCACCTCCCAAGTTTAGATAAGAAGAATAACCTCATGCAATGAAATTAAAATTATTTTCACCTGAAGTGCTGGTACTGCTTGATCTGTGGCAGCGGCCTGAAATACGGAGTCAGGTGTTGTTGCCAGCCATAGCTTTCCACCAGCACCGTACCATCCTCCAGTCCAACCAGCTGTGGGATGTTGACCCCTGTCGCAGTGCTGTCCTTCACAACACCAGCAATCTAAGACAAAGTTTTTACTCTGGTCTTTTTGAAGCACTGCTTGATGAGGCCGAAGCATCAGTCAGAGGCAAACTTGGTGTGGTCTGTGATCAGGAAGTGAAGGTCCAGACTGTGGTGGAGCTTGTGCATGGTCTGCCAGACACAATACCAGAGCACAAACGTGTTCTTATTTTGGCCACTACAGTTATCACAATTCAGGTCCACACGTGTTTCCCCAACTTCGTAGTTAAAGAAAAAATGGTGCATGTAGTTGGTGACTGAGCTGCTGTCTTTGCTTGCTTGGGCCAGCTCTCTTTTTGATGGGGCATTAGACCATTCTCCTTGTGGAGGAGAGTCAGGCGTGTTTTACTGATGCTTAAAGACAAATTCCAGACACAAATATTTTAGCATTATTATACAATAGATGCAAAATGGCATTCTGAGATAACACCACTACATACACGTAATGTTAGCTAGCTAGCCAGCCATCTAACATCAGCTGGCTAGCTAACAGCAAGCTTTAACTAGCAATACAAATTTATTGTCATAGCTAGCTAAAGTTAACAAAATAGGTTCATGTTAATGTTAATGTTCACTAGCAATGCGAAATGGCATTCTGAGAAAACATCACTTACGTTACACACAATTCATACATGTAAATTAATGTTAGCTAGCAAGCCAGCCATCTAACGTTAGCTTGCTAACTTGTGGTCTTTTGTTTAGACATGTCACACTAACATTAGCTAGCTAAAACATTTACTATAATCCCAATCCATTGAGTAACGCTACTAGCAATACAAACCAATTGTCATAGCTAAAGTTAACCAAATAAGTTAGGTTCAATGTTAACATTAGCTAGCAAGCCAGCCATTGAACTCCAGATGGCTAGTAAACAGCAAGCCTTAACTTGCAATGAAAACAACTTTCTGACAAAATTAGAAACGTATAATATCTGAAACTGTAGCTAGCCTCTTACCCGTATATATGGATGAAAGCTTCAGGGCATACTGCAACCCCTTTCATTAAATAAGACGTCCTGGGTCGTTTCCGTTTAGTTTGCACAGCTTGTTTGGCCCATTGTGTTCAACTGATTTCAAAACTCGGTCAGCTTCTACCCACGAAGACATAAGACTACTAAACATGACTGCTAAATAGCTAATCAAATGGCTACCCAAACTACCTGCATTGACACTTTWTTGAGACATGGATTTTGTATATGTGCCATTTCCTCTCCTCTTCAATGGATGTGCGAAGTTGCTGTATATTGGAGGTAATTGGAACACATTGTCGCATATGTCGATTCAGAGCATCCCATACATGCTCAATGGGTGACATATCTGTTGAGAATGCAGGCCAAGAAAGAACTGGGATATTTTCAGCTTCCTGGAATTGTGTACAGATCCTTGCGACATGGGGCCGTGCATTGTCATGCTGAAACATGAGGTGATGGCGGCGGATGAATGGCCTCAGGATCTCGTCACGGTATTTCTGTGCATTCAAATTGCCATCAATAAATGCAATTGTTGTCCATAGCTTATGCCTGCCCATACCATAACCCCACTRCCACCATGGGGCACACATCAGCAAACTGTTCATCCACACCACGCCATACACACTGTCTGCCATCTGCCGGGTACAGTTGAAACCGGGATTCATCCGTAAAGGGCACACTTCTCCAGTGGCCATCGAAGGTGAACATTTGCCCACTGAAGTCGGTTTACGATGGTGAACCTCAGGTCAAGACCCTGGTGAGGACAACGAGCACACAGATGAGTATCCCTGAGACATTTTCTGACAGTTTGTGCAGAAATTCTTTGCTTGTGCAGTCAGTTTCATCAGCTGTCTGGGTAGCTGGTCTCARACAATCCCGCAGGTGAAGAAGCCGGATGTGGAGGTTCTGAGCTGGCATGGTTACACATGATCTTCAATCGTGAGGCCGGTTGGACGTACTGACAAATTCTCTAAAATGATATTGGAGGCTGTAGAGAAATGAACATGAAATTATCTGGCAACAGGTCTGGTTGACATTCCTGCAGTCAGCATGCCATTTGCACACTCCCTCAACTTGAGACTGTGGGACTGTGTTGTGTGACACAACTGCACAATTTAGTGGCCTTATATTGTCCCCAGCACAAGGTGCACCTGTGTAATGATCATGCTGTTAAATTAGCTTCTTCTTTCCTTTCAGGTGGATGGATTATCTTGGCAAAGGAAAAATGCTCACAAAATGTGTGCTCACAATTTGATACAAATAAGCTTTATGTGAGAATGAAACATTTCTGGAATCTTTTAATTCACCTCATTAAAGATGGGACCAACAAGTTGCATTTATATTTTTGTTCAGTGTAGATATAATCTTTAAACAATGGAGAGAGAAACACCTATCTATTGATGGGAAGATTACCCTGATTAATTCTCTAGTGTTATCGGAGTTTACATATTTATTAATGGCTCTACCAACTCCAGAAGAATCCTATTTCAAATTATGCGTGAATAAATATTTAACTTTACTTGGAATGGCAAACCAGAAGTTAAACGAGCACATTTATATAATGAAAAGGACTTTAGAGGGTTAAAAATATTAATGTATTAAACCTCTCTCTTAGTCTCCATTGTCCGAAATTGTATCTAGCAAGCTACTCTTTGCCTTTTGTCGATTTAAAATTGTACATTTTCGGTAGATTGACAATGGATCTCTGTTTAACGTATCCTCCCTTTTCAATTAAGTCATACAGAGTTGGCTACAAGTTCATCCTCAAGAAAAGGCATATCTAATATTACAGCATATAATATGCCTTAACTCCAAAGTATTGATGGAGAGAACCAAAATATTTGAAAAGGTATAACATTTATGACGGACATTGTAAACAGGGATGGTAAAATTGTCACAAGCAACTAACAATAGTGTCTGGAGGTGTATGCTCAATACAAAATTATAACCAACTCATAACCAACTCATACTGGCTCAGAATTCATGCCACAAAATTGGAAGAGACAATTACTTGAAGAAGAAATGAAAGAATTAGTATGCCTGGCACCCATAAAATAAAATAAAAAGATAAATGGCTTAAAGTGATTAGCATAAATTGAAAAATGTATCAGTTTCACTTAAAGTCAAAAGGGGTGACAGCAATGCCGTATAAAATTCAAGTTAGTTGGAAGCAGGTATTTGATGTCCCAACACCTTGGCATCGGGTCTATGAACTGATATATATAACAACAATGGACACATCAATCCGTTCATTTCAATTTAAGCTATTATATAAAATACTTGCTACAAAAAGAATGCCCAATATATGGGGGAATTGAACAATCAACCTTGTGCAGACTCTGCCACGAGGAAACAGAAACAAAAGAGCATATTTTCTGGTACTGTCCATCGGTGGCTCGCTTTTGAAGTCAGGTCCAGGAATGGTTATGTCATAATATCAGGGTTCAGATGGATCTGCAAACTGTATTGTTAGGATATCTGGATAAACCATGATCAGTCAATGGGAAATATCATTATACTCTTGGGTAAAGTGTTTACTTCTAGGGCAATATTGGTTTAAACTTTACAAATAAGGAGATTCAGGACCCTCGTATGACATCACAATAAAATGGAGGGATGTATTGCAAAAGGAAATGACCAAAATGGCATTATACTGGGAAAGATTGGTTAATCTGTGGACATCGGAGGGTTGGAGTTACGATCACAATGAATGGTGGATCCAAAATCCAGCACTTGCAGAAAGAGGAAATTAATAATGTTAACTACATTAACTACATGTGCTATAAATGTGAGCAAAAATAGCTTTTAAGTAGAAGTACAAATAAATAAAATAAGGGGGATTATAAATGATGTAAACAATTAAAGTGATAGAACCCACAATCTTATCTGCAAAATTAAATGACTATATTCTCAAGGACTTTTTGTTTTTAAGTGCACGTGTGTGGTATGTGAGCGTGTGCTTCATCCATGTGTGTGCGTGGGAGGGAGATATTCAAAAGGAGAGATATTTGATTATATTGTGTTCACCTATCCAAGTGATCCAAATGATTTAAACATTGAGCACTGGAGCAGACAGTCTCTCCGGAGCTTACATTTGCAATCTTATGCCGTTTAAGTGTATATTGGAAAAAGGACAATGTGGCCTGTTGAACACATTCACCCTTGAGGCCAAACTGCTATGGTAATGAACAGAAACACAGTGTCCTTTATCCTGCTGTATAGGTGGATGAAAAAGCATATCAAATGTTATTTGTCACGTGCGCCAAATATGCTTCCTTACAAGCCCTAAACAAACAATGCAGTTCAAGAAATAGAGTGAAGAAAATATTTACAAAAAAAAACTAAAAAAAAACGCAAGAAAATGACATAACAATAACGAGGCTATATAGAGGGGGTACCCGGTACCGAGTCAATGTGCGGGGCTACAGGTTAGTCGAGAGAATTTGTAAAGTGACACCGCATAGATAATAAACAGCGTGTAGCAGCAGTGTAAAATCAAAGTGGGGGGAGGGTTCATGTAAATTGTCCAGGTGGGCATTTGATTAATTGTTCAGCAGTCTTATGGCTTGGGGATACAAGCTGTTGAGGAGCCTTTTGGTCCTAGACTTGGCGTTCCGGTACCGCTTGCCATGCTGTAGCAGAGAGAACAGTCTATGACTTGGGTGACTGGAGTCTTTGACTATTTTTTGGGGCCTTCCTCTGACACCGCCTGGTATAGAGGTCCAGGATGTCAGGAAGCGTAGCCCCAATGATGTACTGGGCCGTCAACACTACCCTCTATAGCTCCTTATGGTCAGAGGACGAGCAGTTGCCATACCAGGCAGTGATGCAACCGGTCAGGATGCTCGCGGTGGTGCAGCTGTAGGACTTTTTGACGACCTGGGGGCCTATGCCAAATCTTTTCTGTCTCCTAAGGGGGAAAAGGTGTTGTAATGCCCTCTTCACAACTGTCTTGGTGTGTTTGGACCTGCCTCACAAACACACACACACACAGTCACAAGTTCGTAGGTATGCATAAACACACATGCATGGCACTYWTGGCATTCTCTCAACCAGTTCTGTTGTGTTGTGACAAGGTAGGGGTGGTATACAGAAGATATCCCTATTTGATAAAAGACCAGGGCAAGAACAGCTAAAATAAGCGACAGTTCATCATTACTTTAAGACATGCAGTCAGTCAATCCAGAAAATTTCAAAAACTTTGAACGTTTTTTCAAGTGCAGTTGCAAAAACCATTAAACGCTATGATGAAACGGGCTCTCATGAGGACCACCACAGGAAAGGAAGACCCAGAGTTACCTCTGCTGCAGAGGATAAGTTCATTAGAGTTAACTGCACCTCAGATTGCAGCCCAAATAAATGCTTCACAGAGTTCAAGTAACAGACACATGTCAATATCAACTGTTCAGAGGAGAGTGTGTGAACCAGGCCTTTATGGTCAAATTGTTGCAAAGAAACCACTACTAAAGGACACCAATGCCTTTAATGGTCTAAATTTGAGGTTTTGGTGGCAACCGCCATGTCTTTGTGAGACACAGACTGGGTGAATAGATGATCTCAGCATGTGTGGTTCACATTGTGAAGCATGGATGAGGAGGTGTGATGGTGCTTTGCTGGTGACACTGTCAGTGATTTATTTAGAATTCAAGGCACACTTAACCAGCATGGCTACCACAGCATTCTGCAGCGATACGCCATCCCATCTGGTTTGTGCTTAGTCCCACTATCTTGTATTATTTTTTTTTTTACCCCCTTTTTCTCCCCAATTTTGTGGTATCCAATTGTTAGTAGTTACTATCTTGTCTCATTGCWACAACTCCCGTACCGGCTCGGGAGAGACGAAGGTCGAAAGCCATGYGTCCCCCGAAACACAACCCAACCAAGCCGCACTGCTTCTTAACACAGCGCGCATCCAACCCGGAAGCCAGCTGCACCAATGTGTCGGAGGAAACACCTGGCGACCTTGGTTAGCGTGCACTGCGCCCGGCCCGCCACAGGAGTCGCTGATGCGCGATGAGACAAGGATATCCCTACCAGCCAAACCCTCCCTAACCCGGACGACGCTAGGCCAATTGTGCGTCGCCCCACGGACCTCCCGGTCGTGGCCGGCTGCGACAGAGCCTGGGCGCGAATCCAGAGTCTCTGGTGGCACAGCTAGCGCTGCGATGCAGTGCCCTAGACCACTGCGCCAGGAGGCCCGTTTAGTGGGACTATCATTCGTTTTTCAACAGGACAATGACCCAACACACCTCCAGGCTATGTAAGGGCTGTTTGACTAAGAAAGAGAGTGATGGAGTGCTGCATCAGATGACTTGGCCTCCACAATAACCCGACCTCAACCCAGTTGAGAAGGTTTGTGATGAGTTGGACTGCAGAGTGATTCCATTGGATACTACATGATTCCATATGTGTTATTTCATAGTGTTGATATCTTCACTATTATTCTACAATGTAGAAAATAGTAAAAATTAAGAAAAACCCTTGAATGAGTAGGTGTGTCCAAACCTTTGACTGGTACTGTACTTAACACATGTTAAGAACTCTGTGGGTAGTGCTAAAACTAATGACGTCATATCTGAATTCTTCCATCTTAATGCACCTTCGCCATTAAAGGCAAATTCTATTTGAGGAAACACTGTCCATCTGACACGGACAAAACAAAAGCCGAGATGCTCCACTATTACAACAATCCTTACGCCCACAAATGTTCTTGCTCGGAAATGTTCCGTTTCTAGGAACTGTACACACACGCAAGCACATACACAGACGCACACACAGACGCGCGAGCACACACACACACACACACACACACACGGTTAATTGCTGCTTGGCTGTGAAGTCAGGGTTAAGTCCTCTAGAAACTGGCTTCAGATCAGCTCTAAATCAAAACAGACAAATGCATTCACTTCTCCAATAAGACAATGAAGTATCCCCCCCCCCCACCCATGACCAAAGGTTTTATGTATATCAAAAAGAAAAGATCTCACAGGAGAGTGAAGGAAAAGAAAGTGAAGATGTTGAGAGAGGTTAAAAAGAGGAGAAATTGTCAATATGATCATTGAAAACAATCAACACACTCATGGTACAATAGGAAAAAAATTGTACCAATCCGTAATACGAAATTATGTTCTATATGTGCAGAAGAAACATGGCAGCCAGCATATGTGTGTAAGTTTACTTGAAAAGCACTACGGATAACATCAACTATGTCAACCAGTATCTAAATTGGAAGAACTTTTTTAAAAGGTACCAAATCATTACGTTGTATCTTTTGGGATAGGGCAGATAGGTCTAGAAGCACGGCTGCCCTCCCTTTAAGGGCGCCATTTTACTAAGCCACACCAGCTGGAGCATGTGCAGACCAGCTGGCTGGTGGGTTTACGGACATATTCATTCTCTTCCTATCCCAGTGTGCTGTCTCCACGTGCTTCAAGATGGCCACCATTGTTCCTTTACCTAAGAAAGCAAAGGTAACTGAACTAAATTACTATCGCCCCGTAGCACTCACTTCTGTCATCATGAAGTGGACTTCAGGAAACAGCAGAAGGAGCACCCGATCCCTATCCACATCGACAGGACCACCGTGAAGAAGGTGAAAGCTTCAAGTTCCTTGGCGTACACATCACTGACAAAACTGAAATGGTCCACCCACACAGACAGTGTGGTGAAGAAGGCGCACCTAAAACCCTCACAAACTTTTACAGAGGCACAATTGAGAGCATCCCGTCGGGCTGTATCACTGCCTGGTACGGGAACTGCACCGCCCTCAACCGCAGGGCTYKCCAGAGGGTGGTGCGTCTGCCCAACACATCACCGGGGGCAAACTACCTGCCCTCCAGCACACCTACAGCACCCGATGTCACAGGAAGGCCAAAAAGATCATCAAGGATAACAACCACCCGAGCCACTGCCTGTTCACCCTGCTATCATCCAGAAGGCCAGGTCAGTACAGGTGCATCAAAGCTAGGACCGAGAGACTGAAAAACAGCTTCTATCTCAAGGACATCAGACTGTTAAATAGCCATCACTAGCACATTAGAGGCTGCTGCCTATATACATAGACTTGAAATCACTGGCCACTTTAATAAGTGTCTTATATAATGTTTATATATTTAGCATTACTCATCTCATTTGTATATACTGTATTCTATTATATTCTACTGTATCTTAGTCTATGCCGCTCTGACATTGTTCGTCAATATATTTATAAATTCTTAATTCCATTCCTTTACTTAGATTTGTGTGTATTGTTGTGAAATTGTTAGATATTACTTGTTAGATATTACTGCACTGTTGGAGCTAGAAACACAAGCATTTCGCTACACCCGCAATAACATCTGCTAAACACGTGTATGTGACCAATAACTTGATTTGATCTGATGCAGTCACGGTCTTTCTCTAAGATATTTAGTCAATCTCTGCCGAATCTGCATCGTGCTTGGAACTATTAAAAAAATATACTGTATATAAAGTTCTCCTTTCTTTTTATAATCCTATTTGTCCACTTTAGAATGGGAGATAGTGATAGATAAAGATTTGAGGATGTATGAGAGGAGAAGAGAAAAGAGGAGAAGAAAGGTTTCAAGGGACTGAGTGAGCACTCAACTAGCTTTAAACTTCAGAAACGCTATCATCTTCAAAGGTGGAGAGTGTGTCAATTTAAAATCCAAAATGTATCTGGCATCTTTATGCTCCTTAAAATACAATACATCTCGGGCTGATTAAAGCACATCAAAGCCGGGCTCATTCAGTCCTTAGAGCGACGAGGGGAGATTTTAATTGCAAAGTGTTAAAGCTCACAATTAAAGGCTTTGTGAGGGCTCTGAGCTAGCCTAGCCCAAACACCACTGTTGAGGACGGCATACAAATTAGTCTCAACACTTTTGCGAGTGCAGACGGCGGGAGAAGGGTGGAGCTAAAAGTTGTGCTCTCGGTATAAATTGTAATGTTCGGTCAGATACGTCTTGGAGACTCTAGGTACGAGATAATCAGTAGATTGAGCTTTTATCATCTACTATTTCTCTCTCTGATAAATGTAGTTCTAGAAGCAGGGGTGGGGGTCACACATGGGTATACGTGCACACACGAACACACACACACACACACACACACACACAGTAAGGTGCAAGTGTGTCAGAAAAGGCTGTGCCCGTCATAAGAGGCTGACAATGACATTGTACAGTTATTAGACTGGAAATAGAGTCCAAAATTCAAAGATGTCATTCATAACAGCACTTTCATGTACCTTTTCACAAGATTATTTGCCTTAAAACTACAGTAAAGAGTTGTATTTGAACAGAAATACACACAAACACTCAAGCATACTCAAACACACACTTAATCGTTACACACACACACACAGTATCCCTTTTTACAACCCCTTAGAGGAACAAGTGTGTCGAATAAAAWATTCACATCTCAAAATATAAAATACACTAAACAAGCCATCTTTGAACAAATCCACAACCCCACTCAACTCTCACCCGTCATTCATTATTTTCTAATAAACACGGAGCCATATACTGACAACACAGTGCCATGGCAACCACATTAATTAAAAGCCTTGATAGATGCGACGGCAGCACGGCGACTTCCATCTAGAAAGGAACCTATCAGGAATTACATTTTCATCAGATGCCGAAAGGACCAGTTGAGGGGGTTTCTCAGTTGTCCCCCTCTGGGGGTTTAATGAAAACACACTTTCATGGAGAAAGKCATCAGAGCCGCGGTGCCGAGAAGGGGGAGGGGAGACTCCAGCAGCCTTATGCCATGTGTGGGGAACGACCGCGTGTCTGACCTCTCATTTCAGATTTTAATAAAGTCGCACCCAGGAGTCCTTGTTGCCTTGCGTCGCCCGGGGGATAGGGAGGACTATTGGCTAAACAACAAGAGAAGAGGCAAATGTGGTTCTGACTGGAGGGATGGAGAAAGGGATGCCTTTTTGTTGTGTTACGTTGTGTTGCAAACGCATGCACACTCACACGGTGTTAAGTTCAATGTGATTCCAGGACTGCTATCTGTGCTTAAGCTAAGCTGTGCTCGAGCTCTGTTGGGAAACCTATTGTAGACCATTGTGTCACTCTGTGGCCTGTAAGATTGAGCACTACTTGAGCAACTAACAGAAACACATGAATTTCAAAGAGGAAATGCCTCAGCGTAGTGTGGGTTGACCTCTGGTGTGTGTGTCCATTTGTGGTTTACATGTACAATATGAAGTACAACACTGGCTGTTCAATGGTGTTTGGTGCAACTGTTTGGACTAGTTAGATATGMAAATAGCGTTATAAATGTTACCAATACACGGAGGCTTGTTGTGCAGTTCTACTGAACGCCTTTACTTCAGATCAACATGTTAAACTCTTACAAACTCGTGTGACACTCACACAGCACACGTGTTTGATACATTCTTAAAGCCAGAGCATTCAATACTCTGCGGAGCTAGAACCCCCACATTACTGAACACAACAATACATTACCATCTGGACTCACACAGAGGATCTAGAGATGTGTATACAAATATAGACCTCATTTATACAATATATTTAGGGTWTAAACACTTAACCTGACTAGCTGTTATCTGCCATACGCTATGACTGGCTTCGTCCCATATGGCATCCTGTTCCCTATATAGTGCACTACGTTTGACCAGTGCTTGATGGGCCATGTGACCTTCTTTAATCTACATTAAAAMGAGCAGCAGCGGAGCAGATACCGAGTCAAACAGTGTCATTTTTAATAACACCATTTTATAGGACCTGAGTCAACAGAGCCAAAAGAACAGACTGAATCTTCCTGGTGTAAATTATATGCATGTAATAGTTTCCAAACTTCCTCTGTCGAGCCGAGCCCGTAACAAGCACTCCTAAGAGACCATCTGACTCCCAAATTGCACCCTATTCCCTTAATAGTGCACTACTTTTGACCAAGGCCCATAGGGCTCTGGTAGAAAGTGGTAAACTACGTACATAGGGTGCCATTTGGGACACATTCAGAGTAGAGAGCAGTCGAGCAATCGGGAGGAGGAAAAAAAACTTATCAAGATCATACAGGGACATTTCTTTAATTAGTGGGAATATTTATTCTTTAGATAATGTCAGCAAATTGGCAATTTAGTCGCAAAACGAAACATTGGGAAAGTCTGCACTCCTCTGATATAGAGGTGAAAGCTGGTTAATAAAATATTGGCACTTTATTGTATTTAATGTCTACCTCTAAGTATGTAGAAACTTTCAGGTCGGCCTTATTGTTAAAGTATGAATGGTATCAGTTTATTGTATTAACTGAGCATATTGCATAAAAACACTCATATTACACTGAAGTATTTGCTAATTGTTTTGTTCCCAATTGGCCATATTTGTTACTTGGATAAGTAGGTACGTTTGAAGTCGGAAGATTACATACACCTTAGTCAATACATTTAAACTCAGTTTTTCACAATTCCTGACATTTAATCCTTGAAAAAAATTCCTTGTCTTAGATCAGTTAAGATCTAAAGAAGTTTATTTTAAGAATGTGAAATGGCAGAATAACAGTTGAGTGATTTATTTCAGCTTTTATTTCTTTCATCACATTCCCAGTGGGTCAGAAGTTTACATACACTCAATTAGTATTTGAAAGCATTGCCTTTAAATTGTTTAACTTGGGTCAAACGTGTTGGGTAGCCTTCCACAAGCTTCCCACAATAACTTGGGTGAAATGTGGCCCATTCCTCCTGACAAAGCTGGTGTAACTGAGTCAGGTTTGTAGGCTTCCTTGCTCGCACACTCTTTTTCAGTTCTGCCCACACATTTTCTATGGGATTGAGGTCAGGGCTTTGTGATGGCCACTCCAATACCTTGACTTTGTTGTCCTTAAGCCATTTTGCCACAACTTTGGAAGTATGCTTGGGGTCATTGTYCATTTGGAAGACCCATTTGCGACCAAGCTTTAACTTCCTGACCGATGTCTTGAGATGTTACCTACCTCATGATGCCATCTATTTTGTGAAGTGCACCAGTCCCTCCTGCAGCAAACCACCCCCACAACATGATGCTGCTACCCACGTGCTTCACGGTTGGGATGGTGTTCTTCAGCTTGCAAGCCTCCACCTTTTTCCTCCAAACATAATGATGGTCATTATGGCCACACAGTTCTATTTTTGTTTCATCAGACAAGAGGACATTTCTCCAAAAAGTATGATCTTTGTCCCCATGTGCAGTTGCAAACCGTAGTCTGGATTTTTTCTGGCGGTTTTGGAGCAGTGGCTTCTTCCTTGCTATGTCGATATAGGACTCGTTTTACTGTGGAAATAGATACTTTTGTACCTGTTTCCTCCAGCATCTTCACAAGGTCCTTTGCTGTTGTCCTGGGATTGATTTGCACTTTTTGCACCAAAGTACGTTCATTTCTAGGAGACAGAACGCATCTCCTTCCAGAGCGGTATGACGGCTGCGTGGTCCCATGGTGTTTATACTTGCGTACTATTGTTTGTACAGATGAACGTGGTACCTTTAGGTGTTTGGAAATTGCTCCCAAGAATGAACCAGACTTGTGGAGGTCTCCAATGTTTTTCTGATTTCCTGGCTGATTTCTTTTGATTTTCCCATGATGTCAAGCAAAGAGGCCTTGAAATACATCCACAGGTACACCTCCAATAGGCTAATTGACATCATTTGARTCAATCAGAAGCTCCTTGGAAAATTTGCAAAATTTTAAAGGCACAGTCAACTTAGTTTATGTAAACTTCCGACCCACTGGAATTGTGATACAGTGAATTATTAGTCGAAATTATCTGTCTATAAACAATTGTTGGAAAAATAATTTATCATGCACAAAGTAGATGTCCTAACCGACTTGCCAAAACTATAGTTTGTTAACAAGAAATTTGTGGAGTGGTTGAAAAACGAGTTTTAATGACTCCAACCTAAGTGTATGTAAACTTCCGACTTCAACTGTATAAAGAGTTWAAAAAATACTTAGCTGTTAAATAAAATAATTTATTCATGTTAAATTTAGGCCTAATGAAGTTCATTCAACCATTTTGATAAAAAGCAAAGTAATATTCATTAAATCCCTAGAACTTCTGTACAAAACTATTTCTCTTTTGAGAAAGGAAATTGCATCTGATATTACAGTAAAATAAACCATACGGCTAACAAGAAGGAACAATTAAAGTATTGTCCAGCTATATTGTCTGCTAAAAAAAAAATRTATATATTATTTTATACGAATACAATTGCTCAGGGAAATAGATTTTGTTTAATAAAAAGAAAAACTCAAAAAAATGTCAATTATTGCAACCCCTAATGATTCCTATAAATAAAAGCAAACAAAATGTAATCTGCATTAACATTAAACTTTTTAAGATAATCTTAACGAACTGTATTGTAGCTTTAACATGGCTTCCTGTTTCAGTGGGGTATAAACATTTGGTAACACGCATGTAAAATCCATTTACATGGTGAAAGGCAAAGAAATCACAAATGAAGAGAGACAAATGGTTGACTTTCATAAATTAGGCAATGGATACAAAAAAAACAAAGATACTGTACCACTTACCACTATTAGGGCAACAACTTTAAGAAGCTTAAAGTAAAGGAAACTTGCCTGGCAGAGAACCCAAGTGTATCTTATCCCCACGCACAGTGAAGAAGATGGTCAGGGAAGCAAAGAAAAGTCCAATGGCCACAGTTGGAGACTTACTGTACCGAACTTGGTCACATCTTGGGGTCTCCATATACAATTAGACGCCACTTCCATACCGATAGGCTATTTGGAAGGGTTCCCATAGCAAAAATCTTTATTGAGAGCAAACAACAAATGCAAAAAATTTGAATTTGCTAAACAGCATTGGCACTTGGATTGGAACTGGGTGCTATGGTCAGATGAGATGAAAATAGAGCTTTTTGGGGTATTTGGTCACAAAATAAGGATGCAGGTGCAAAAAATGACATCATACCAACTATAAAATATGGTGGCGGATCTTTGACCCGGCAGCCCCCGCAAGACGTACTCAACCCCTTTGTTGTGGCAAGCCTAAATAAGTTCAGGAGTAAAAATGTGCTTAACAAGTCACATGGACTCAATCTGTATCTAATATTAGTGTTTAACATGATTATTGAACAACTAACTAATATCTGTACCCCACACATACAATTATCTGTAAGTCCCTCAGTCAAGCAATGAATTTGAAACACAGATTTAACCACAAAGACCAGGGAGGTTTTCCAATGCCCAGCAAAAAAGGGCACCAATTGGTAAAAAAACWAAACAGACATTGAATATCCCTTTGAGCATGTTGAAGTTATTCATTACACTTTGGATGGTGTATCAATACACCTAGTCACAACAGAGGTACTGGTGTCAGTTGCCGGAGTGGAAGGAAACTGCTCAGGGATTTCACCATTAGGCCAATGGTGACTTTAAAACAGTTACAGAGTTTATTAATGGCTGTGATAGGTGAAAACTGAGGATGGAAAAACATTGTAGCTCCTCCACAATACTAATCTAATCGACAGAGTGAAAATAAGGAAGCCTGTACAGAATAAAAATATTTGCAATTAGGCTCAAAAGTAAAACTGCAAAGAAAATAGTAAAGAAATKAACTTTATGTCCTGAATACAAAGAGTTATGTTTGGGGCAAATCTAACACAACACATCAGTTAGTGCCACTCTTGATATTGTCAAGCATGGTGGTGGCTGCATCATGTTATGGGTATGCTTGTCATCGGCAAGGACTAGAGAGCTTTTTCAATTATAAAAATAAACGKAATAGAGCTAAGCACAGGCAAATTCCTAGAGGGAAACCTGGTTCAGTTTGCTTTCCAACATACACTGGGAGACAAATTCACCTTTCTGAAGGACATTAACCTAAAACACGAACTGGAGTTGCTTACCAAGCCGACATTGAATGTTCATGAGTGGCCAATTTAGAGTTTGACTTAAAATCGGCTTGAAAAGCTATGGCAAGACTTGAAAATAGCTGTCTATCAATGACCAACAACCAACTTGACAGAGCTTGAAGAATAAAAAAATAAATAATTGGCAGATATTCTACCATCCAGGTGTGCAAAGCTGTTAGAGAAAGACTCACATCTGTAATCGCTGCCAAAGGTGATTTTAACGTGTATTGACTCAAGGGGTTGAATACTTATCTAATCAAGATACACCACATGACCAAAAGTATGTGGATACCTACTCGTCGAACATCTCATTCCAAAATCATGGTCATTAATATGGGAAGGCTTTCACTGGATGTTGGAACATTGCTGCGGGGACTTGCTACAAACATTAGTGAGGTCGGGCACTGATGTTGGGCGATTAGGCCTGGCTTGCAGACAGTCACCGTTCCATTTCTTCCCAAAGGTGTTTGATGGGGTTGAGGTCAGGTCTCTGTGCAAGCCAGTCAAGTTCTTCCACACTGATCTCGACAAAACATTTATGTATGGACCTCGCTTTGTGCACGGGGGCATTGTCATGCTGAAACAGGAAAGGGTCTTCACCAAACTGTTGCCACAAAGTTGGAAGCAAAGAATCATCTAGAATGTCATTGCATAATGTAGCGTTAAGATTTCCCTTCACTGGAACTAAAGGGCTTAGCCCGAACCATGAAAAATACCATTATTCCTCCTCCATCAAACTTTACAGTTGGCACTATGTATTGGGGCAGACAGCATTCTCTTGGCATCCGCCAAACCCAGATTAATCTGTCAAACTACCAGATGGTGAAGCGTGATTCATCACTCCAGAGAACGTGTTTCCACTGCTCCAGAGTACAATGGCGGTGAACTTTACACCACTCCAGTCGACGCTTGGCCTTGCGCATGGTAATCTTAGGCTTGTGTGTGGCTGTTCGGCCATGGAAACCCATTTCCTGAAGCTCCCGACTAACAGTTATTGTGCTGATGTTGCTTCCAGAGGCAGTTTGGAACTCGGTAGTGAGTGTTGCAACCGAGGACAGACGATTTTTACGCGCTTCAGCACTCGGCGGTCTCGTTCTGTGAGCAATGTGTGGCCTACCACTTCACGGCTGAGCCGTTGTTGATCATAGACATTTCCACTTCACAATAATAGCACTTACAGTTGACTGGGGCAGCTCTAGCAGGGCAGAAATTTGATGAACTGACTTGTTGGAAAGGTGACATCCTATGACGGTGCCACGTTGAAAGTCACCGTGCTCTTCAGTATGGGCCATTCTACTGCCAATGTTTGTCTTTAGAGATTGCATGTCCGTATGCTCGATTTCATACACCTGTCAGCAACTGGTGTCGATGAAATAGCCAAATCCACTAATCTGAAGGGGTGTCCACATACTTTTGAACATGTAGTGTATATTAGTGTTTTATTTTAAATTCATTTTGTACAAGTGTTGGAATTCTTCATCCAAATTGACATTGCAGAGTATTTTGTGTAGCTCATTGACCTTTAAAAAAAACATTCATTTCAACAAAAAAGACATTCATTTCAATCCCACTTTGTAACACAACAAAATGTGGAACATGTAAATGGTTGTGAATACTTTCTGAAAGCACTGTAATGTCCCCAAAAAAACGATACACATAATTTGACAGTAACCCTCCAATTTTCATTTCCACATGTAGCAAGTGAAGTGTTTGAATAACACAACCTACATGGGCAGCAGGTGAGTTAGACAGAGAATATAGTTGTCATGCATCTAATTAGCCTATTTCTCAGCTGCGCCGGCGGCAGCCCACCTCGGCCTCCTCACCTAATTAGCTATCAAGTTAAAAAAGTCAGGTGAATCAGGTCGAACTCAGATGGAGAAGCTTTATCTGATCAAGCTCGTGCCACATTTTCGAAGATAACCCCATCAGCTGAGCTACCACCTCGTCCTCGACTGACGAAACACCATTGCAGGTGGCAGCTAGTAGGYCTACTAATGCAGCAGCTGGCACCTGCAGCCTTCATGTCCCGACAGAGACCTCACTGCCCAGGCCCGGCAATGACAGTGGCCTTGCTCCTCCTCTTCTTCCTCCAATCGAGAACAGTGACAGTTCTTCTAGTGAGTGTGACGGCCCTCCTCCTCCTCTCCCAGAAAACCAAGCTGATGACTGCCAAAGACCCAGCAGCGCTCGTGAAAGCGACTCCACTTCTGTGAACACTGGTAATCCTACGAGTGATGAGCTGGATAGCCCCGACAGCGTGGTCCGAGTTCCAATGTGTAATATAAATAGGCCACCAGCTAAATACTGTATGTAGCTATAGATAGGCTAGTAGGCGAGACTGCATTGCCTGCATGATGATTGCATTATTTGGCATTAATAGACTGGTTTTATGCAGCACAGACTTTCTATCCAAGCTGCAAGAGAGGTCGAGGACAGCTGAGTTAGGCTATAGGCCTACAGGACAGTTGTATATCCCCCCAAAAAATCTATTGGTTACTGATTAGTATTTTTAATTKAACATTTATTTAACTAGGCAAGTCAGTTAAGAACAAAATCTTATTTACAATGATGGCCCAGGAACAGGAACAGTGGGTTAACGTGTTGTTCTGCCCCCTGAACAACAGATTTTTACCTTGTAAGCTCGGGGATTCGATATAGCAACCTTTCGGTTACTGTCCCAACACTCTAACCACTAGGCTACCTGCCGCCCCAGTATGCTGTCACATTGTAAAATAATTAAGTAAATACATTATTGCCCGTAAGCCAGTATTCTAAATAGCAGCATTGCGACACCGTAATCCTATAGCTTTGTCTAACATAAACGTTAGGCTTAACATGAGAAAATGACCAAATAAACATTTACCCATTATAGCAATGGTATAGGCTACCGCAAGCAATAGCTCCACATAATCTGATAGCCTATCGACAGGCAGCCGCATACATGTCGCAATTTCAAAACCATGGACAACGATCGGTAGTCTATACTTGATGAGTGGCTGATGCATTCTATAATTTTTTAAGGGAGGGGGCCCAAACTCCGACATTGAAGGGGGGTAACGAAGAAACTGCGCWATGCCAGTCATCTTTGATATTATGGGGCTGTTTTACTTCCACTGCTCTTGAGGCCCTTGTTAAGGTCAACAGCATCATGAACTCTACCAAGTAGCAGAACATTTAAGCCCAAACCTGGTTGCCTCTGCCAGGAGGCTGAAACTTGGCCGCATGTGGATCTTCCAAAATCCACAAAGAAATGGTTCATTGACCACAAAATCAACATTTTGCAATCGTTAAATCAGTCTCTGGACTTGTACCTCATTTAAAACCTGTGATTTGAATTGAAGAGCGCAGTCTATAAGCGCAGACTGAGGACAAATATTCTGTATGGAGGAATGGTCTAAGATCCCTCCCAATGTGTTCTTTAATCTCATGAAACATTATAGAAAAATGCTAAGTGTCGTTATCCTCTCAAGGGGAGGGTGCACAATGTACTGAAATAATTTTTACAACTATCTTTTGAGATTGTATTTATTTTGTATTACTTGTTAAACAAAATATTTTTCTCTGACCAATTGTAGTAGTAGAAAATCATATAATTTACTGAGCATACACTATAGCTCATTATTGTATAATTCATTTTATACAGTCTTTTTTGCAATTATTCTGGATGTGACTGTACCGACCTATATCCGACCTATCTTTCTTTCTCCCTCTCAGACCAATGTGCAGTATTGAGTCTACCTGCATATCCCTCTCATTTCCCTCTCTCCCTGTTTTTCCCCCCTCTTTTCCTCCTGTGCACCTTTTCTTCCCACCGGATAGCAGGTGCTGAGTGCCTGTTTTCTCCCTCTCTTCCTCTCTCCTAACCTCTTAGGGTTGTCAACCTCAACCCCCCCCCCCATTTTAAAACAGGCACACAGAGGGAAAACTGTTGCAGTCAAAATATATTAAAGTCCTTGGCCAAGCACAACACCAGTCTCCTGCATGTGAATAAGGGCTACTAATACGGTGTCTGTACTAGACAGGGGGAAAGTACTGGACATACATGTATATGATACATTCCAAATTAATTTAGTCGGCAATAGAAACAAATATATTAGGCAGGCAAAAGGAAATAATATTACAGTACCATCATTAGAGACAGGAAATTATTCTGCCCATGTGTTATAAACTATAACTATAGGGCCAAGAGGTTTTTTCTGGTCTTTTTTCTGGCCCTAACCATCATTAATGTAGTTCGAGGAGAATGTCGTTTTTATAATTGGGTATCGTGTTAAGGTATATTTTATGGACAATGCCGCTTTCCCCCTTCCTTTTCACGAWGTGTGTCGTCAGGAAAACTGCATCAAAAAAACAGCTCGCAGGCTTTTGTTTGGTCCTGGCAAGGTTAAGCCAGGCTCATTCCAAATGTCCCGAGGGGGGGATGGAGGAGAAAAACTAGTCCATGCAGATACATAAGCCTCAAAGATCAAAAGACAAATCAGTAGAAAAACAAAAGATGCTGACTAACGGAAAACAATGGTGAGAGAAGGGGAGATGTGTGGGTATCACAAGAGCAGAGACGAAAGATCCAAAGAAAGACCCTCTCAATCAAATAAGGGTTGCCAGGGTTGGTGGAATCAGTCAAAAACAACACACGCTTTTTCCATGTCGAGAGAAAGCAGGTATTGTTTTCATTAATATGCAACTAAGAACATTTTTCTTAACACGGTAGAGAATTTTTTTTTAAGTACAAAGTAATTAAGTATAAAGAGGTTTGTGTTTGATTTGAATTTTTATTCGATTTTGGGTGCTGTTATCAGACCTTGGGGTAACTATGCTAACTATGCTGGAAAGTAAACATTTTTGAGGGTGAACAGATAGTTACTGTGGAGTTGACTACAACTATTTTAAGACAGATCCCCCCCCAAAATACTAATTGTTTTAACTAATTCAGTACAGATCTCGGAAAGTGACTATTTTAAAAAATATATTTGAATATAGATATGAGAAAGCAACTGCTTTTCAAAAAGATTTGAATACAGATCTCAGGAAGTGACTACTTTTCAGAAACTTTTGGATTTGCTGCCTTCAACTAATGGCAAGGCTGTATCTGGAACTGCAAGTTGAAGATAGTTTTTTCCCCCTATTTCTATCTCCTATACTATTCCAATCTATCAAACAGTCATATTTGAACATTCTGTAAATAGACATTCTCCTGAATATCCAGAGTAAAAAAACGAATGATAGTCCCACGAAGCACAAACCAGATGGGATGGCGTTCCGCTGCAGAATGCTGTGGTAGCCATGCTGGTTAAGTGTGCCTTGAATTCTAAATAATTCACTGACAGTGTCACCAGCAAAGCACCCCCACACCATCACACCTCCTCCTCCATGCTTCATGGTGAGAACCACACATGCAGAGTTCATCCGTTCACCTACTCTGCGTCTCACAAAGACAAAAAATCTCATATTTGGACTCATCAGACCGATTTACACCGGTCTAATGTCCATTGCTCGTGTTTCTTGGACAAAGCAAGTCTCCTCTGAACAGTTGATGTTGACATGTGGCTGTTATTCTGTGAAGCATTTATATGGTGGTGTTGCAGACTCTGGGGCCTGTCAGAACAGGTGCATACAGTGGGGAGAACAAGTATTTGATACACTGCCGATTTTGCAGGTTTTCCTACTTACAAAGCATGTAGAGGTCTGTAAGTTTTATCATAGGTACACTTCAACTGTGAGAGACGGAATCTAAAACAAAAATCCAGAAAATCACATTGTATGATTTTTAAGTAATTAATTTGCACTTTTGCATGACATTAAGTATTGATCACCTAACCAAACCAGTAGATTTCCGGCTCTCAACCAGACCTGTTAGTTTTTCTTCTCAAGAAGCCCTCTGTTCTCCACTCATTACCTGTATTAACTCACTGTTTGAACTCGTTTACCTGAGTATAAAGGGGGGGGGGGGGGGGGGGGCGGGGGGGGGTGGGGGGGGGGGGGGGGGGGGGGGGGGGGGGGGGGGGGACGAGGGGGGGGGGGCGGGCGGAGGGGGGGGGGGGGGGGGGGGGGCGAGGGGGGGGGGGGGGGGGGGGGGGGGGGGGGGGCGGGGGGGGACGGGAGGGAGAGGGGGGGGGGGGGGGGGGGGGGGGGGGGGGGGGGGGGGAGAGAGGGAGGGGGGGGGGGGGGAGGGGGGGGGGGTGGGGGGGGGGGGTGGGGGGGGGGGGGGGGGGGGGGGGGGGGGGGGGGGGGGGGGGGGGGGGGGGGTGGGGGGGGGGGCGGTGGGCGGGGGGGGGGGGGGGGGGGGGGGGGGGGGGGGGGGGGGGGGGGGGGGGGGGGGGGGGGGGGGGGGCGGGGGGGGGGGGGCGGGGGGGGGGGGGGGGGGGGGGGGGGGGGGGGGGGGGGGGGGGGGAGGAGGGGGGGGCGGGGGCGGGGCGGGGGGGGGGAGAGGGGAGGGGGCGGGGGGGGGGGGGGGGGGGGGGGGGGGGGGGGGGGAGGGGGGGGGGGGGGGTGGGGGGAGGGGGAGGGCAGGGGGGGGGTGAGGGGGGAGGGCGGGGGGGAGGGGGGGGGGGAGGGGGGAGGGGGGGGGGGCGGGGGGGGGGGGGGGGGGCGGGGGGGCGGCGGGGAGGGGGGGGGGGCGGGGGGGGGGGGGGGGGGGGGGGGGGGGGGGGGGGGGGGGGGGGGCGGGGGGGGGGGGGGGGGGGGGGGGGGGGGGTGGGGGGGGGGGGGGTGGGGGGGGGGGGGAGGGGGGGGTGGGGGGGGGGGCGGGGGGGAGGGGGGGGGGGGGGGGGGGGGGGGGGGGGGGG
This sequence comes from Salvelinus sp. IW2-2015, assembly GCF_002910315.2. Classification (NCBI taxonomy): domain Eukaryota; kingdom Metazoa; phylum Chordata; class Actinopteri; order Salmoniformes; family Salmonidae; genus Salvelinus; species Salvelinus sp. IW2-2015. The sequence goes on from NC_036839.1 coordinate 1,248,756, forward strand.
GGAGGCGGGGGGGAGGGGGGGGGGGCGGAGGAGGGGGGGGGCGGGGGGGGGGGGGGGGGGGGGGGGGGGGGGGGGGACAACCTGTCCACACACTCAATCAAAACAGACTCCAACCTCTCCACAATGGCCAAAACCAGAGAGCTGTGTAAGGACATCAGGGATAAAATTGTAGACCTGCACAAGGCTGGGATGGGCTCCCCGGACAATAGGCAAGCAGCTTGGTGAGAAGGCAACAACTGTTGGCGCAATTATTAGAAAATGGAAGAAGTTCAAAGATGATCGTCAATCACCCTCGGTCTGGGGCTCCATGCAAAGATCTCACTTCGTGGGCATCAATGATCATGAGGAAGGTGAGGGATCAGCCAGAACTACACGGCAGGACCTGGTCAATGACCTGAAGAGAGCTGGGACCACAGTCTCAAAGAAAACCATTAGTAACACACTACGCCGTAATGGATTAAAATCCTGCAGCGCACGCAAGGTTCCCCTGCTCAAGCCAGCGGATGTCCAGGCCCGTCTGAAGTTTGCCAATGAACCATCTGGATGATCCAGGGAGGAAGGGGAGAAGGTCATGTGGTCTGATGAGAACAAAAATAGAGCTTTTTGGTCTAAACTCCACTCGCCGTGTTTGGAGGAAGAAGAAGGATGAGTACAAACCCAAGAACACCATCCCAACCGTGAAGCATGGAGGTGGAAACATCATTCTTTGGGGATGCTTTTTCTGCAAAGACAGGACGACTGCACCGTATTGAGGGAGGAGGATGGGGGCCATGTATCGCGAGATCTTGGCCAACCAACCTCCTTCCCTCAGTAAGAGCATTGAAGATGGGTCGTGGCTGGCTCTTCCAGCATGATAACGACCCGAAACACACAAGCCAGGGCAACTAAGGAGTGGCTCCGTAAGAAGCATCTCAAGGTCCTGGAGTGGCCTAGCCAGTGTCCAGACCTGAACCCAATAGAAAATCTTTGGAGGGAGCTGAAAGTCTGTATTGCCCAGGACAGCCCCGAGAAACCTTGAAGGATCTGGAGAAGGTCTGTATGGAGGAGTGGGCCAAAATCCCTGCTGCACGATGTGTGCGAACCTAGTCAAGAACTACAGGAAACGTATGATCTCTGTAAATTGCAAACAAAGGTTCTCTTACCAAATATTAAGTTCTGCTTTTCTGATGTATCAAATACTTATGTCATGCAATAAAGCAAATTAATACTTAAAAAATCATACAATGTGATTTTCTGGATTTTTGTTAGATTCCGTCTCTCACAGTTGAAGTGTACCTATGATAAAAATTACAGACCTCTACATGCTTTGTAAGTGAAAACCTGCAAAATCGCAGGATGTATCAAATACTTGTTCTCCCCACCTGTATATCACTGAGATCATGTGACAAGATCATGACACTTAGATGCACACAGGTGCGATTATTAATTAATTATTTGACTTCTGAAGGTAATTGATTGGCGCCCAATTTATTTAGGGGCGTCATAGCAAAGTGGTGAATACTTATGCAACACACCCTTTTCTTGTTTAGATTTTTTAGATTTTTTTCTTTTAAAACAACTGCAGCAATGGGGACAAGATCTTAATTTTGGAGAAATGATGAAACAAAAATAGAAACTGTTTGGTCATAATGACCATCGTTATGTTTGGAAGGAAAATGAAGGAAAAGCTCACTGCTCCAAAACCGCCATTTACAAAAGCCAAACTACGTTTGCAACATGCACATGAATAAAATCATCTTTGTTTTTGGAGAGAATGATGAAACAAAAATATAGTGTTTGGCCATAATGTCACACATTGTTATGTTTGGGGGGAAAAAGAGGAAGGCTTGCAAGCCAAAGAACACCATCCCAACCGTAAGCACGATGGTGGGCAGCGATCATGATGTGGGAGTGTCTTTGCTGCAATGAGAGGGACTGGTCGCACCTTCACAAAATAGATGGCGTCATGAGGAAGGTAAAAGTATGATGGATATTATTGAACGCAACAATCTTCAAAACAACGGCCAGGGAGTTAAATCTTGTGCAAATGTGTCATTCTCCACAATACCAACTGACCCCAAGCATGCTTCCAAAGTTTGTCAAAAAGTGAGCTTAACGACAAACAAAGTCAAGGTATTCGAAGTGGCCACACAAAGTCCTGTACCTCAATCATCCCATAGAAAATGTGTGGGCTAGAATGAAAAAGCCATGTCGCGAGCAAAGGGAGACCTTATAACCTGACTCATAGCACCAGCTCTGTCAGAGGAATGGGGCCAATAATTACACCAATTATTGATGGGAAGCTTGAGGAAGGCCTACCAGTAAACGTCTGAACCCAAGTTAAGAACATATGTAAACTTCTGACTCACTGAAGAAAGGTGATGAAAGAAATTAAAAGCTGAAATAAATCATTAACTCAACCATTATCCTGACATTTCACATTCTTAAAATAAAGTGGTGATCCTAACTGACCTAAGACAGACATCTTTTACGAGGATTCAATGTCAGGAATTGTGAAAAACTGAGTTTAAATGTATTTGGCTCAGGTGTACAGTATGTAAACCTCCGACTTACACTGTAAAAACCTTGGGACCCAAATGCATAATGAGTGCTCTAACTCCCCCTTCCAGTGGTCTGGAGCAATGAAGCCGTGACACTGAGTACCCCTAAGTCCCATGGTGTAAGCTCACAACTTTTAAAGGAGAAACCACTGTACCTCATGAAGCTGGTTGAGAGAATGCCAAGAATGTGAAAAGATCCAAGACAAATGGTGGCTACTTTGAAGAATTTCAAATATAAAATATATTTTGATTTGTTTAACAGTTTTTTGGTTACCACATGATTCCATATGTGTTATTTCATAGTTTTGATGTCTTCAGTATTAGTCTACGATGTAGAAAATAGTAAAAATAATATATCAATTTTTGACACTCAACTACTGTATGACTCTTTCAACATGCCACTGAAAATGTCAAACACTGCAATTCATTTAATGATACCTGAAAATACTGCAGTGAAATTCAAAGTCAATTGCAAACATTGGAAACAAGCAAGTTGGATGCTTAGCAAAAGCAGCTTTTAACCACTTTGAGCATCCTAGGGCAAATGTTCTTGTTTTAAAACACACATGAAACCATCGTTAAAGGGATAGTTTATTCAGAATACAAACTAACATGACTTTGCACCTACCTTGGCTATAGCTGATTCAAGAAGGCAGTTTTTTATACTTAGTTTCCTTTCAACACTTATAGCCATGTTTTGTTACTGTTAGTATGCTCAGTTACACTTAACTGTTATTATGCCCGTGTAATAAAAATGTAATTACTTTTGGAGCAATATTTTATTAGCATGTTGTTACATAATACTTTGGTAATTGTATTCTACTTGCATAGCAATGATCTGAGAGTTTTTGTAAGTACTGTACACAAGAGGAATAGTGACTTTAATAATAACAATGCTGCTATTGTAATAATCAATGTTACTGCACATGTATAAGAACTTGATGTCAAGTGTTACTGTATTACCTTATGTCTCACTCATGAGCATATATTCGTAAGTCATTTTGAAGCTGTAAAAGTGGTCTACTCTAATGTTGAGGTGATTCCATGTCCCTCGTGTATTTAATTCTAGGTTATAGGCTAAATTAAAGTTCCAAAACGTGATTTTCCTGTGTTCTGTGTTTTATGGTGATAATATTTATCAAAGTGCAGCTGCCTCTACTATTAAACCCTTGAATGCCATTTTTCATGGAGCCCTTTTATCACAAGAGACAGTTTTATTACTCATCACTGTATTCTTTGCCAAAAGGTTGGCCGGATCTCATTGAAGTCGCGTAGATCACGTCATTACGCTCTTTTTGTTTACACAGCCCTGCACCACAAGCTTCCGACTTACCTAACTTCACTGTTAAGATTAAAAATGGCAAGTTATCAAACCCGTTCACAGGGTTGGTTAACTCTGGAGACTCCTTTAGTGTTTACAGAGTTAGGTAAGTCAGCATTTAGTTCTCGCTCCACATGTTTGAATGATGTCAAAAATACTTTTCGAATAGATTTGTTAGTGTCCCTAGGGCAGTTCAGGCAGCGGACAGAGGATTTTTATAATGAAGAATTTGTTTTTTAGTTGACTGTGTTTTGTGTATATTTATGTTTGTCTGTGTAATATGTGTTGTGGATCCCTGTGGAAGGAAAAGCGTTCCACAGGCATGCTGGCCAATGTTGACTTCAATGCTTTCCACAGTTGTGTCAAGTTGGCTGGATGTCTTATGGGTGGTGGGCCATTCTTGATACACACGGGAAACTGTTGAGCATGAAAAACCCAGCAGCATTGCAGTTCTTAACACACTCAAACCCGGTGCACCTTGCGCCTGGAACCTACTACCATACCTCAATCTTTTGTCTTGCCCGTTCACCCTCTGAATGCCACACTTACATAATCCATGTCTCAATTGTCTCAAGGCTTAAAAATCCTTCTTTGACCTGTGTCCTACCGTACATCTACGCTGATTGAAGGGGATTTAACAGGTGACATCAATAAGGAATCATAGCTTTCACCCGGATTCACCTGGTCAGTCAAACTCATCGAAAGAGCAGGTGTTCCTAATGATTTGTACTCTCAGTGTATATGTATATGGTGACATCACCTGGTGGTAAATTAGTTAATAGACTAATAAGAGAGTTCCAAAATACAATTAGTAATTAGAATACTATAATTGACATGAACCTTCTTATGATGGGATAAAGGCCAGCCATTTTAGTCATGGAGTTGATCAACCATGGTTTTGTATTTGTATTTATTACAGACCCCCCCCCCCCATTAGCTGAAGCCAAAGCAACAGCTACTCTTCCTGGGATCCAAACAAGACTAAGGCAGTTACATACTAAATAAAACAGTACATCACACAACACATTAATATGTATTACTCTACCACAAAATATCTACAATGCAAAATCCATAATACAGCAATATAACAATATTAAAATGTATGTGTGTGTAGAGTGCTTGTGTTAGCAAGTGTGTGCGTATACGTGTATGTGTGTGCCTGTGTGTGTGTGTCTCTCCACAGTCCACGCTGTTCCATACAGTCTGTTTCAAATCTGATTTTACTGCTCACTTGAGTTACTTGATGTGGAATAGAGTTCCATGTAGTCATGACTCTATGTAGTACTGTGCATTTCCCATAGTCTCTTCTGGACTTGGGGACTGTGAAGATACCTCTTGTGGCATGTCTTGTAGTCCAGGTGCGACAAAACTAGGGCCGGTAAGATTTGTTTTGTTAATAGCGATGTCAAGAAAGCAGAGCAGCGCTTAATTACGGACAGATCTCACCCCATCTTAGCTAGAGTTTCATCAATATGTTTTGACCATGACAGTTTACAATCCAGATTTACACCAAGCAGTTTAGTCTCCTCATCTTGCTAAATTTCCACATTATTCATTACAAGATTAAGCTGATGTTTAGCTAAATCATTACAAGATTTAGCTGAGGTTTAGGGCTTAGTGAATGATTTGTCCCAAATTAAATGCTTTTAGTTTTTTAAATATTTAGGTCTACCTTATTTCTTGGCACCCATTCTAAAACGGACTACAGCTCTTTCTTAAGTGTTGCAGTGATTTAACTTGCTGAGGTAGCTAACATGTATAGTGTTGAGTCATCAGTATACATAAACACACAGGCTTTACTCAGTGCCAATGGCAGGTCATTAGTAAAGATTGAAAAAAATTAAGGGGCCTAGACAGCTGCCCTGGGGAATACCTAACTTTACCTGGATTATGTTGCAGAAGCTTCCATTAAATAATACCCTCTGTGTTATGTTAGACAGGTAACTCTCGATCCATGATATAGCAGGGGATGTAAAGCCATAACACACATTTTTCCAGTAGCAGATTATGATCGATAATGTCAAAAGCCGCACTGAAGTCTAAAACAGCTCCCACAATCTTCTTATCAATTTATTTCAGCCAACCATCAGTCATTTGTGTAAGTGCCACACATTTTGAGATCCCTTCCCTATAAGCGTGCTGAATGTTATTTTATTTATTTAACCTTATTTATCTAGGCAAGTCAGTTAAGAACAAATTCTTATTTACAATGACGGCCTACCCCAGCAAAACCCGGACGAAGCTGGGCCAATTGTGCGTCGCCCTATGGGACTCCCAATCACGGCCGGTTGTGATACAGCCTGGAATCGAACCAGGGTCTGTAGTGACGCCTCTAGCACAGAGATGTAGTGCCTTAGACCACTGCGCCAACTGGGAGCTCTGAACGTCTGCTGTTAATGTGTTTACTGTGAAATAGCAATGTATCTCGTCAAAAAAAAAAAAAAAMGTTTACTAAATGTTGGTAACAGGCTAATTAGCGGCAGTTTGAGCCAGTAAAGTGTTCTTTGCTATTCTTGGGTAGCGGGATGACTTTTGCTTCCCTCCAGGCCTGAGGGCACAGATTGAAGAGACTTAGATTGAACAGATGGTAAATGGGAGTGGCAATATAGTCCAATATCATCCTCAGTCATCTTCGATCCAAGATGTCAGACCCAGGTCGCTTGTAATTGTTGATATACAGCAATCATTTTTTCACCTATTCCACACTCACTTTATGGAATTCAAAATTACAATTCTTGTCTTTCATACAGTCATTTGATCAGTTTTGTATGGATGTTTTGGTTCAGATTTTGTTGTTGGCWTGTCATGCCTAAATTTGCTAATCTTGCCAATTCTTTTTTTTAAGTAGTTGGCAATATCAGTGGGTTTTGTGATGAAAGAGCCATCTGATTCAATGAATGATGGACCTGAGTTTATCTTTTTGCCCAAAATGTAATTTAAGGTTCACCAAAGCTTTTAACTATTATCCTTGATATCATTTATCTTAATTTCATAGCACAGTTTCTTCTTGTTTTTGTTTAGTTTGGTCAGATAATTTGTCAATTTACAATGTCTGCCAATCGTCTGTGCAGCCAGCATAATTTGCCATTCCTTTTGCAAAATCCCTCGCAAACATGAAATGTTTCAATTCGTCATCAGTCCACAGGGATTTAAGTTTTTCCAGTCATTAAATTATTTTTTAATTTCTTTGGGTGGTAGATCAGCATTAATATTGCAGATAGATTATAGCTTCCATCAATGCAATTGTCTTCATCACTTCCAATCCCCCATATATTTTTTTGCAAATATACAGTAAGAGTCAAAAGTTTGGTTTTTCTTTATTTTTACTGTTTTATACACTGTAGAATATTAGTGAATGGATCAAAACTATGAAATAACACAAATTGAATCATGTAGTAACCAAAAAAGTGTTAAACAAATCAAAATATATTTTAGATTCTTCAAAATAGCCAGCCATTCTCTCATCCAGCTTCAACTGGTATGCTTATCCAAAAGTCTTAAAAGAGTTCCCACATATGCTGAGCACTTGTTGGGTGTTTCTCTTTCACTGTGCAGTCCAACTCATCCCAAACAATCTCAATTGGGTTGAGGTCGAGTGATTGTGGAGGCCAGGTCATCTGATGCAGCACTCCATCACTCTCCTTCTTGGTCAAATAGCCCTTACATAGCCTGGAGGTGTGTTGGGTCATTGTACTGATGAAAAACAAATGATAGTCCCACTAAGTGCAAACCAGGTGGGATGGCGTATCCTTACAGAATGCTGTGGCAGCCATGCTGGTTAARTGTCCCTTAAATTATAAATAAATCACTGACAGTGTCACCAACAAAGCACCATCACACCTCCTCCTCCATCCTTCACGGTGGGAACCACACATGCAGAGATCATCCGTTCACCTACTCTGCATCTCACAAAGACACAGCGGTTGGAACCAAACATCTCAAATTTGGACTCATCAGACAAAAGGACAGATCTCCACCGGTCTAATGACCATTGCTCATGTTTCTTGGCCCAAGCAAGTCTCTTCTTCTTATTGGTGTCCTTTAGTAGTAGTTTATTTGCAGCAATTCGACCATGAAGGCCTGATTCACACAGTCTCCTCTGAACAGTTGATGTTGACATGTGTATGTTACTAGAACTCTGTGAAACATGTATTTGGGCTGCAATCGKAGGTGCAGTTAACTCCAATAAACTTATCCTCTGCAGCAGAGGTAACAATGGGTCTTCCTTTCCTGTGGCGGTCCTCATGAGAGGCAGTTCCATCATAGCGCTTGATGGTTTTTGCGACTGCACTTGAAGAAACGTTCAAAGTTCTTGAAGTTTTCCGTATTGACTGACCTTCATTCTTTAAAGTAATAATGGACTGTCATTTCTCTTTGCTTATTTGAGTTGTTAATAATATGGACTTGGTCTTTTACCAAATAGGGCTATCTTCTGTATACCACCTCGACCTTGGCACAACACAACTGATTGGCTCAAACGCATTAAGGAGGAAATAAATTCCACAAAATAACTTTTAACAAGGCACACCTGTTAATTGAAATGCATTCCAGGTGAACCTCATGAAACTGGTTGAGGGAATGTTAAGAGTGTGCAAAGCTGTCATCAAGGCAAAGGGTGGCTACTTTGAAGAATCTCAAATATGAAATATATTTTGATTTGTTTAACACTTTTTGGTTACTACATGATTCCATATTATTTCCATATTATGTTATTTCGTAGTTTTGCTGTCTTCACTATTATTCTACAATGTAGAAAATAGTAAAAATAAAGAAAAACCCTTGAATGAATATGTGTATCCAAACTTTTGACTGGTACTGGTATCTTAAAAAATATATATTTTCCTCTATTACTTTATAACCCTACCACCCCTCCCTTAATTGGAGTAACCTAGTGAACAACAGCTTATGCATACAGCTTATACATACTATATACATTTTACGGGCACAGTCTATTTTACAATAGTTATATGTTGTCTGTTTTTACTCCTGTCCTTCCTCTAACCTCAACCTCTCCCATCTGTTTCTTTCACAAAAGTTCTGAACCTATATGCGTTTTACGGACACAGTATGTTTTACAATAGTAATCTTGTTGTTATTAGTTGTTATTATTCCCAACCTTCCCCTCCATTCAACCCCTCCCATCTATCTCTTAACACCATCCATATTGGATTTGTATTTGCCATATATTTATAAACTGGGCTGTTATGTTTCACAAAAGTTCTATTCTCATCATTTCTACAGATTGTAAAATAAAACATTTACATTTTTGCTAAAAGTATTATTATATATTTGATCAACTGACTATGACTTTTCAGATCACCCAGTTGTGCTATCTGCAGAGTTAGCTCCAGGTAAATGTTTCAATTCTTCAGCCATTCCTGGACCTGTAACCAAAAACAAGCAACATATGGCCAGTAAGAAAACAAATGCTCTAATGATTCTGTCTCTTCGCAGCAAAATCTGCAGAGCTGGGAAGGTTGTATCCCCCATATATATATATATATATATATATATATATATATATATACCATTCTATTGGTTGCAAGAAATCTGTATAATCATTTTGCATATCAGTTCATAAACCATGAGCCATGGAATCGGTACGTAGAAAATCACTTCCCGATTATTTTGCTATCTATAGGGCACAACTATAGATTTTTTGGTCCTTAAATGAAACTGGTATACTTTTTAATTTATCACAATTTTCTTAACCCAGTTATGCTCTTAACGCTGGGCCGACAGACAAGTTCCCTTCTTTTCACCCTTAGACTTTCCTCTTCCATTTTTGTGGTAATGCTGCAATTAGTTGGTTGTAATTTTGTGTAGAGCAAACACTTCCATATACAGTGGGGAGAACAAGTATTTGATACACTGCCGATTTTGCAGGTTTTCCTACTTACAAAGCATGTAGAGGTCTGTAATTTTTATCATAGGTACACTTCAACTGTGAGAGACGGAATCTAAAACAAAAATCCCGAAAATCACAATGTATGATTTTTAAATAATTAATTTGCATTTAATTGCATGACATAAGTATTTGATCACCTACCAACCAGTAAGAATTCCGGCTCTCACAGACCTGTTAGTTTTTCTTTAAGAAGCCCTCCTGTTCTCCACTCATTACCTGTATTAACTGCACCTGTTTGAACTCGTTAHCTGTATAAAAGACACCTGTCCACACACAATCAAACAGATTCCAACCTCTCCACAATGGCCAAGACCAGAGAGCTGTGTAAGGACATCAGGGATAAAATTGTAGACCTGCACAAGGCTGGGATGGGCTACAGGACAATAGGCAAGCAGCTTGGTGAGAAGGAAACAACTGTTGGCGCAATTATTAGAAAATGGAAGAAGTTCAAGATGACGGTCAATCACCCTCGGACTGGGGCTCCATGCAAGATATCACCTCGTGGGG
>NC_036839.1:1259330-1336032 GCF_002910315.2 Salvelinus sp. IW2-2015
GTCTAACTCCACTCGCCGTGTTTGGAGGAAGAAGAAGTATGAGTACAACCCAAGAACACCATCCCAACCGTGAAGCATGGAGTGGAAACATCATTCTTTGGATGCTTTTCTGCAAAGGGACAGGCGACTGCACCGTATTGAGGGAGGATGGATGGCATGTATCCGAGATCTTGGCCAACAACTCCTTCCCTCAGTAAGAGCATTGAGAGGTCGTGGCTGGTCTCCAGCATGACAACGACACGAAGCACACAGCCATGCAACTAAGGAGTGGCTCCGTAAGAAGCATCTCAAGGTCCTGAGTGGCCAGCCCGTCCAGACCTGAACCAATAGAAAATCTTTGGAGGGAGCTGAAAGTCCGTATTGCCAGCGACAGCCCGAACCTGAAGGATCTGGAGAAGATCTGTAGGGGAGAGTGGGCCAAAATCCCTGCTGCAGTGTGTCAAACCTAGTCAAGAACTACAGGAACGTATGATCTCTGTAATTGCAAACAAAGGTTCTGTACCAATATTAAGTTCTGCTTTTCTGATGTATCAATACTTATGTCATGCAATAAAATGCAAATTAATTACTTAAAATCATACAATGTGATTTCTGGATTTTTGTTTTAGATTCCCTCTCTCATAGTTGAAGTTACCTATGATAAAAATTACAGACCTCTACATGCTTTGTAAGTAGGAAAACCTGCAAAATCGGCAGTGTATCAAATACTTGTTCTCCCCACTGTATATATATAAATTTAGCTGCATGTGTGACAAAACTCCACCAGTCCTATTTATGATTTAATTTACAAAGATTATACATTTTTTAACCTTTTTTTATCTATTAGTATATTTGATTTCAGCCACAATAGTTGTATTATTATTGAATTTTTTTCTGGTAGATTAAATTGAAATTGTAACCAACTTCCTATGACTTGTTTTAAAAATAGCAATATTTGGGAGATGATTTCCTTTTCAAATAACTGAAAGTCTGAGGTTGTTATCTGAATAAAGGGAAAAAGGCCATTCTTGAACATGGGATGAGACATTCTTATTCATTTACTAGAGAACCAGTTTGGATTTTGGTATAACTTTTGTATGACTGAATAATTTTGTATGACTTTTGTATGACTATAATAATGTCTGATATCCGAAATCAAATTCATTATATAAATAGGCCCATTTAATTTTTTCAAGCTTGCCGTTCCAAATAAAATTGACAATTTTTTCCGTCATATAATTTAAATAACTGTTCGCTAGGTGTGGGTAAGACCATAAGCAAATAGGTAAACTGGGACATGATTAAATAATTAAATCAGGGTGATTTTTCCACAAATAGACAGGTATTTTCCTTTCCATGGGAGCAAGATCTTATCTGATTTTGCTAACTTTCATTTCAAATTTACTGGAGTGAGATCATTTATTTTGGGATATGTATACCGAGTATGTCCACATCACCATCAGACCATTTTATTGGTAAACTACACGGTAATGGAAAAGTTGTATTTTTTAGTCATCCAATACGTAATATAGTACACTTTTCATAATTTGGTTGTAATCCAGAGAGGTTAGAAAAAGTATCTAGATCCTCTATGAGGCTGTGGAGTGATACATATTGTGATGACACCTTTGTTTTTAAGCCCTGTATTTCTAACCCCTTGATATTATTAGCATTAATGGCAACAATGGCTAACACTTAAATAACGTGCCATAGAATTCTGCGGCAGCCCGCAAGGTGTGCTGAAGTATGACGCAACTTTTACAGGAAGAACAACTGTATATGCCAATTATCTGATGGTCCTACCGCATTCTGTCCCCTATCAACAGTTTATAAACGTTTGGTGCCAACGAGAATGACATAAGAAAGTAGTCAAGATGACTAGCTTGATTGAGCCTCAGCCATGTATATCTCACTAGGTCAGGATATTTAAGCTTCCATATATCCACTAGTTCAAATATATACATGACATTCGTGATTTCCTTAAGAGCATGAGGATGACAGTTTGCTGTGTCATTTCTTTTACGGTCCATTGAGGTATTTAAAACAGTATTATAATCTCTCTCCATAATAATATAGTATTGTATTGCTTCTAAAGTTGATAAGTTATTATTTATATTTTCAAAGAAATGTGAATCATCATTCTTTGGTACGTAAAGGTTAGCCCCTCCTCATCCCTAGTTGTGTTGTCATCCCAGTGACCGAAAGACCACCCCCGTCCCCCAGATCCCGAAGCCCCCCGGGAGACCAGGACCCATCCTTTGAAAAGAGCACAAAGTGCACAGAACAGAAGCAGATTCACCGCTAAAAGCATTTCCATTGCTCTCACCTCAATTTGCTTGTATATAGCTATTAAAAAACTATACATATTCAAAAATCATGTGTATCTTACTTTCCACCATTGACAATTAATATGCGTAATAATGTTGACAGTTCATGCAAAGGATTATTACCTATAACCAGGATTGCCATTGCATGACATTTTTGGTCAAAATTATTATTTTAGAAAACAATTATTGTGAGTCATCCTATATTGTCCCTAACATCCTTACCCCCCAGCAACAGATGTGGGATACACACACACACACACACGCACGCACGCACACGCCTGCACGCACACACTCACTCAATCCCTTTCCCCCACAAACAACCAGAAGATCAGATGCTCAACGGTTGTTACATCCCAGAGCCCAACTCAAGAAAGGACTTGATTTACGAATGCATATACAGTTACAGCTGTTTGAGAAACCATGAAAGATTGAGCAAAATTGGCAAAAATGGGGAGATTTGATTAACCAATGTCAAGTCCTAGGTGATGGAGATCAGATATACCCCCTTCCCCTGAAACACACACGGGTCCCCCGTTGTGACCATTTCCCCAAGCATCTCTGTGCAGTCTCTGTGCACTTTGATTATTTTGTGCCACCAGGGTCACAATAACTTGGCCCCTCTCTGATTGTCCGAGTGTGACCACCTCCCCATAGGTTACTGCAGTCAGTGTTGACAGCACTGCCACTCCCTGGGTAGGGGTACCCCCCCTCCCCCGTAATCTCCACCGGCTCGGTACAAGGTCGTCAAGGTTCTCATTAGCAGCTTTGAGAATTTCCTTGTATATTATGCTCTCCCATCAGAGGGCCCTGGCTATGTACGACCAACCCTGCCAGGCAGGCTCAGAATCTTGAGGGGGCTGTGCTGCTCTAGTATGTCTCTGTCCACATTCCTCTTTCTGTTTTGGCTGCATATAGGCAACTYACAGAAAGCCCATATAACAGATAAGGACTTATCTTTAGTGTATGGGTCGCTCAGGTGGGTGTATAGGGTTGTGAACCATTCCATTATGATAGGACTTAGATATAACTTATAATTTATTTAAAAATGTATATCCCTCATCCGCACAAAATTGAAAGCTCTCTCTCGCAGCCCCTGTTCACATTGGTTCTGGGATATGCATCCGTTTCCTTTCTCACTCACGTAATACCATACTTTACCAAACACAAAAACACACACCACACCTTCCATCACAATACATCCACACATACCCAACATACTGTGCCTTCTATGTCTTCTGTTTGCCATGTTTTTATCTCCATGTTGATTGAGTACTTTTGTGTTCCAATTCTTTATGTTTGAAGATGTATTATTTTACATGAGTTATTATTTTACATTTAGTTATCCTTTCTTCTAATGCCTTCTTATCCATTTATGAAAGACTATGAATGGAGAGTTAAATAATTATTTTACAACATTCCCTATCTTGAATGGTATAGTGTAGTTGTAGCTTATTTAACAATTGTTTAATTGTATTGCTTTTCTATCTTTTTATTATTATTATTACAATCCCTACCATGGCTAGTATTTGGTGTACCATTATTCAACTCCTCTATGAGAACTTTGTAATTTTTAGAATAGCCATGGAGTAGTCTTTGTGCCTCGGAACATTTTGTCGTCAATATAGAGTTTATCGACTATGAGAGCTACACACTTCCCTTTAATAATCTATTCTCCTTGAAGATTGGATACAGAACTTTGTGCCGTTCTGCAATCTCCCACGGGAACTGATCATTCATTCCTATTTCCGTATTTTCTTTGACCCAGGCTTTTAACCATTACTTTATCCTTAAAGAAAGCAAATTTGGCAATGATTGGCCGTTCATAGCTCTGTCCTCTTTGTCCGAAACAGTGTACACGTTCAAGTTGGATATTATCAACAGCATCGAGTGGGATTTGAAGCGTTCCTTCATTACTCTTTCAGAAACGTCTCCTTCTTTTTCTTGAATACCAGTACTAGATGTACTAGATGTACTAGATGTTCTATCATAGATCTAGTCTGTGTGTCAAGTTACGCGTCTCTCAGAAAAATGTTCTCCTTTTTAAGTTCATTAACGTCCATTTCTGTCTTATTGACTGTCCCTTTTAGCTTGTCCGTTTCTTTCTCCATTATCACAGCTTTTTCGTCACTCATTTCGAGGCTCGCCTTCAACTCAATTATATCTTTACTGACTAATTCAAGTAATTTAGCGACTTTAACAGATCGCTTTCCACCCTTACCAGTCCTGGTGGTGAAAAGCATAAATCGTCTGTATCCGTCGAGGAGTCATGCTTTCTTTTGGACATGAATTCTCCTTATTTACTCTCTGTTGTGTTAGTGTCGCTTGTATTCATGATATTTTGTCGATACATTTCTCAAGACGTATGATTTGTTTTGTGTTGTTATCCAGATTGAATGTTACTGTCCACGAGTATATGAAGTGCGACTAAATAGTCAAACCTACCGATATTGAATAATACGTTTTTATCTTGAGGCAAGGAATATTGGAATCTGGCCTCAGTAGTAATCAACGTTTTTTTTCTCCAGTCATTTTCTTAATGGGTGCATGCTTATTAGTAACTGGAATAAGCAATTAAATACATGTGGCAAGTGCAGTGTCTGGTTGCTCCTCATTCCACACCACAGACCAGCAAATATTCTTTACATCTTCAACATAGGAATCACTACAACACCTCTTGTATGGTCTCTTATTAGGCCCAGCCTTAAGAACTTTGGTTTTCCTAGATATGGCTACTATATTATGAGTACTACCTCCGATGGAGATGGATACTGCTGTAGAGCAGATTTCTGTAACATTAGTAAAGAAGTGATCGATACAAGTGAATGATTTAATTCCCGTGCTGTGGTACCCTGGTAGGTTGAACCAGGTTGCAGGCACTGGTTACAGTTTGAAACGTTTTCTTGAGTGGACAGCTTGATGAAAGCCAATCAATATTTAGGGCACCCAGAAAATAGACCTCTGTTGATATCACATACATGATCAAGCGTTTCACACATATAATCCAGAAACTGACTGTTAGGACTTGATGGTCTATAGGAACTTCCCACAAGAATGGGCTTTAGGTGAGGCAGGTGAACCTGTAGCCATGTTACTTCAACAGCAATTGACATGAGATCCTCTCGAAGCTTTACAGGAATATGACTCCACCCCCGTTGGCATTTCTGTCTCTTCTGTAGATGTTGTAACCATGTATTGCTACCACTGTATCATCAAAGGTATTAGCTAAGTGAGTGTCAGAGATAGTCAGTATATGAATGTTATCTGTTACTAGCAACTTAACCTTGTTTCTTAATAAATGCGAGCTATGTTTAGCACTTTTCTGGGATGCTTGATTGTTATTATTGCTTTACTGGGAGGCTTATCAGAAGTAGACATGACAGTGATATTTAATGTTTGAGCTGATAGTACAGGGTGAACTGCACACAGTGGGCTTCCTACTAGGGTAAACCGCCTCAGGGCTAACAGTATAACTCATTTAGCCAGTGCTGTCATAAGATATTGTGTCAAAAATAAATTTGAAGAAGGTATCTGCAATGCATGTTTGTTAGCTAGCTAGCCAGTTTCAGAGGAATGGTTCCATAACTTTTTCAAATTAACTGCTATTATAAAACGAGCTGTTTGGACCCTGGATGTTGATTGGTTGATAGCATGGAGTTCTAAAACCACAGTCCCTGCACTCCACGTGTAATGCCTGTTAACAGTTCGATTAGATTTATCAATGTGCATCCACTGTCCCACAGCCTAGCCAGTCAATTTATACATTTTAATCGTGAATAGCCTAGAATTTGGTTTGGTACAGCGGTGGTTAATATAAGCCTCGCTGTGTCTATCCGATCTGTGCAACATGTTGCAGGTTTTTTATGTGCCATGCATATGAACGTGATGAGACTGACAGCTTGTCTGATCCAGTCAAGTTCATATKATCAGGATCATTATAATAGATATCCAAATAGTTGGCAATAGAAACGAAGGTAAAACAAACTAAAATGCATATAGTTTGCTGTCATTTCAGCTGCTTAATGTGATTGTGTGTTAGCTGTAGCTGGCTAGCTAGCAAAGTAGAAGTCATGTTAGCCTAGCAATCCTCTACAACTATCTTATTGACTCGACAATCAGCTGGTTGTTGCATATTTATAAATGATTTATTAACTCGTAATTTATTGAAGTTCTTGTCTGTCTTGTAGTCCTTGAACCTCTACTAGATAGCTACATGATTTGTTTAGCATAGCAATGTGGAATGAATAGAATGAACGACTGCGTCAAAACATGAGAACAGAATCAACGACCACCCTGTTTGGTTAGAAACTTCAGAACCTCAGAACTAACAACTGGCTTTTGCCTGGACTATATCATCTGGTGGAAGGATGGAAAAAAATAAATGTACTCATTAAAATAAAGTTTTTAATGAAAACATGTCACTAATTATTTTATAATTTTTCACAACCGTTTCATAAAAGTAATAAGGCCCTCAAACCTGAGGATTATCGTGTGTTTTACAATGGGTGGGTCTAATGCTGGATGCTGACTGGTTAAAACCGCATTCCAGCCGGCGTATATTCCATATAAGTTACCAGCGGCTAAAGCTATGACGTTGAAATGCCTATTTACTCTGTTCCATCTCACTGCACAATCAGCCCAGCCAGGCAATTTCTAAACTTGATCTCCACTATGAAAAGCATATAGACATTACCTCCCATTTCTTTTAGACTAGCATTTGATTTTTAACAGCGGAGATTTGTATAAACCTTGCTGTCTGTCTCTCTGACATTTGCAACATTGTTTCAATATTGAAATTCGATCTCCAGCTGTCCATAGTAATTAACATGTCGGGAGTAGGGACGAGACAGACGGAGGCAGGCAGCTTTTCTCAGCCAGCCAAAATCATGAATCAGCTGACATAATTATTATGAATATAAATGTATACTCTGAACAACAATAACCTGACGAGAGAACACATTTTCTAGGCAAGGTGAAATCGCGCATCATTAGCTCATTGTTATGGATGTATCCAAATAAATGGCATTAGAAAACAGCTTAAACAAATGCAACTACTGTTGTTATTCTGTCTCCACTGTTTGACGTGACTGTAAATTAGCCGTAGTTGGCTAGCTACCAAGCAAGGGATAAGAACGTTGCCAGACAGTATAGCAATGGAACATTTAGAACGAAGGACTGGGTTGTGTCCATGGATACAGAACAAAAAGACTGAACTACAGGGTCGCATCTCTGGCAACCGAACCGATAGAACGAATGACCAGCCGGCTTGGGTAGCAACCCTAGATTTGTGTCGGGACCATATCTTTCATAAGGATGAAATAGTTTGAATAAATTAATCAAAATACATTTTTTTATGAAAATATTGGTTACCAACACCCGTGCCAATATATCCTCCAAACACCGGCTTTGAGGGCATAATCACTTAAATGACTCCCTCCTAAGGCCTGTTTTCCAGCCCGAGGCGTAGAACAGCCCTTATTCTGGAGTTATCACACAATAATCACCGGGTTATCATACCTTGTTGCTTAAATATGCCAACATTCCATTCAAACAATGCAGCCAATCCACAACCATACACTGGCTCAAATCAGTTTATGATTGACTTAGACGAGTTGTAAATGCAACAAGTACTGATATTATATCATATAATCAATCACTCACAGCTCTCCAAGAAAACATGTGTAGCCTGTTACCATATATTTTAGAGGCTATCTATACAGATTTTTTTTATACAGACCTGTAAAAACTATTTATAATTATATGACAATATTTTAGGTTGACAGAATTTCTATCACACAATTTCTGATACATGCCTTGTTTTTAAAATCAGGATTATTCCTCTCCTGCATTCATTCATTAGACTGGTTAGGATTTCTCCCTGACCAATATGGCTGCCATTTTCACCGCATTGTGGAACTTTGACGGTTTATAACATAGCCTCTCTAGTAATTGAATAGGATCTCTATGGTTCCAAACCTCTCTGCAAATAATGCACAGTTATGAATACAAGTACTGTTCCCCGAAGGAGGGAACGAGGTATGACATACCGTGGGGAGTCAACGACCAACCCTATTCACCTGCTGCAAAGTTATATTCATAACTGTACGTTCCCTTTCGTGGCTTCTGTAACCCCTTTTTGGAGAAAGTGGAACCTGTGTGTGCTTGGGCTACAGTGGTCACTCACTATAACATACTATGGGGACAAACAATCACGCCCCATGCCGGCTCAGAGAGTCCCAAACTAGGAGGCCCACAGCAGTCCAAGCACACACAGGTTCCACTTTCTCCAAAAAGGTGTTACAAAAGCCACCCTTTTCCCTCATACTTACCTGAGAAGCCTGAACTGTCAGTCTCAAGCCTGAACTGTCAGCCTGAACTGTCAGAGCCCCATATAGGGAACCAGAACCCACTGCAGCCCAAGTCTCTAGACCCCATAGTTCCAAGAACAACACTTACCTTGCAAGCCTGAAATGTCAGAACTCGTACCAAGAACTGCAAGAACACCTGTTGTGACTTGGTAAATGGTACTGCATAGCATTGACCAGAGTCGATGAACCACGGCAGCATGAGGCTCAAACCCACAGGACACCTGCAGTAACCTGTAAACTGTGTAGTCGCGCACTGCCACGGCAGCCCAAGGCTCAAACCTACAAGGAACTGTGGTATCCCAGACAAAATGCTGACTAACATCGACCACGTTGGCCCAAGTCCATAGACCCTACCGGTTCCAAAAAGGCTCACGCCGAGACCTGTGGAGCCTGAAATGCCAGAAATCACACAAGGAATCACAGTATAAAAAAAACAGGGCCTCTTCTGTGACTTGATCATGCGTATTCGCGGGCCACCTCATCGACGAACAACGGCAGCCCAATGCTCAATCCCACAGGGGAAATGTGGTAACCCGGATAAATGCACAACCTGCACGCTGCCGAACACCAGACCCAGCCAAAAGAACACTATGAGCCACACTGGGAGCAGGTCCATCCAAGCGATCAAACTTCACAAAGGTATGCGGGGAACCCCAACTAATGAATCGTCATGCCCCTGAATACTGCCCAAGAACCGGCCACACACCTAGTGGAGTGAGCAGGCACACCGCTAGGCAACCGTTGTCCTTTGCTGTCATATGCCAGGGTGATAGCCTCCACAATCGAATGAGAAAGAGAAGCACACTACCCCGAGCTGGATTAGCATAACAGACAAAAAACGTGTCACAAATGCGGATATCCTTGGTCCTATCTATATACGTGTGTAAAGTGTACACCGGACACAGGCCACACAACCTCCGTTGTTCACTGAAAGCAAACAGAGGTGAGAAAGGGAACAGCTCGAAAGCCAGGGACCTGTAAGGCATAGGCATAACCTTCGGAGCAAAAGCTGAATAAGGGACGCAGCATTACTTTAGCGTCACCAGACGCAAACTTCGTACAGGAAGGGTGTACTGATAGCGCATGGAGATCCCCAATGCGCTTGGCCGACATTAAGGCCATGAGCAGGGCAGTTTTGTAGGAAAGGACCTTCAGGTCCACAGACTGCAATGGTTCAAACGGAGGCTCACACAAGCCATATCCCAGATCTCACACAAGCCAGATCACACAAGCCAGCCGACGGACGCCTTTCAGACCCCAGGGTAAAGCCGTCAATCCTTACATGACACGCCTGAGACAGATGTCATATAAAACTTCAATGTGGAAAAAGAAAGGCTCTGCTCCAGAATATCTTTCGAGAACATCAAAATGTCCACCAAAGAGCTCTGAAAGGAGAAACTCCTTAAACAGAGCAAACTGCAGAGCAAACTGCAGACCATACCGTCTCATCACATCTTCATCACCCATGGTGAAACTGCGCATTCCTGCCACATTGCCAGTCTCCCATACATTATCTCTTGAAGGGGCCAAGCACCGCCCTGAGGACTGGGATAATATGTTTTTTCTTGTCATTCTTGTTTTCATATCCAGCACTCTTGACACGTGTGTGTCTGAACGTGGGGAAGGAACTGTGTGTTCTGATACCCGTTCTGATACCCGGCCCACAGCAGGGACCTCAGCAACCAGTAACTTGCCCCCATTGACCAAGTCACTTGGGAGCACTGTTGCCACAGTAAATGCTTGGGAAGGAGGACCCCGAGACAAACAACCTTGTTGGTGAAACTGGATCATCCAAATACATCTGCGTGTCCCTCTCAGGAATCCAGAGAACTGGCTCTGTTCATTCGGAAGCACTGTGCTAGGATTAGCCCCCTTGTTAGCGTCTGCAGCCAAGTAACTCGCCACTCATAGTTGAAATCTTTAAACAGGGGTAAGCGATGCTTCATCGCTGCAGGGACAGAAGGTGAATGAATACCTTCCCCCAAACCTGGAGGACCTCCACTACGGGGGAGAAAATGCCATCAAAGGTGCATTCACCATTAATGGATCACTCTCCCCCGCTGATTCACACTCTGAAAACCCTCCAGATCCAATCGGCGATATATCGTCCCCGGAATCCGGACTCTGAACACTGCCAGAGAAACCGGAATGAGCCTCACTCGGTTGTGGTGACACCTCTATCAACTCCGACAACCAATTTTCCTCACAAAGTCAGACCGACTCCAAATGGAAGTTGAACCCAGCTGGAGACAATGGTCACACGAACTGGTCCGAGCCAGGGCTTCCTGAGCGTGTTTCCACCCCAGGCAAAAGGACAGCACTGGTGAGTGTCTTTCATTTTAATTGTAAAACCACATGCCATAGGGCACGGTCAGAGGTTCAAACTTGGCTGGTTAGCCTTTTTGAACTTATACTTACCACAGACCATCCTACACAAACAGMGCAGAAAGTAGTGGGGTTTTAGCCAACACAAATCCTACTCAAGCAAGGAAAAATTAACTACACAAGCAGAAAAGAAAGAAGTTTGCTTTTAGCAAACACAAAAACCGATACCATGCCCCAAAATGAGTACTCTCTCCCCACTAACAAACACCTCAGTCGGGGCCAAATCTCGTAGCCTTCGTGTGCTTGAAAAGGTTGCAAATTGCACGACGCGTAATTCCTTCAGGCGAGCTGAAGAGCGAAGAATTTAGGAAATGTATGCGAGCCCGCCAGGAAGGCGGGGCTTCCGAGGGTGGGCTTGGCATCTACTGGCTGATTTCAGTTTGCTTCAGGTGAATAGGATTGGTCGTTGACTCCCTGTAGTATGTTATACCAAGTGACCGACAAAGGGAACAGATAGTTTTCTCCTCCCCACTCAGACCATTCCCAGACAGTCCTAGCAAAAATCTTGCTTGAGAAATTGTTCTTTGCTAAGAAGCAATTTTAGTTAACTTTTTTATTATTTTAATTGAAACTAATCCCAGTAAGGTACTTAACTGTTACCTAAAAATGAGTTGATATTGAAATAAAAACGACTGCATTGGACCTTGAAGTTCCATATCTGAGAGCCCTCCACACCATGTGCTAATAATAATATATTTAGACTAATTCAACTGGAGTAGTTTTTGGTTCTACATCAAATATTCAGCAGCCATCAAATATATATGTTGTTTTCAAATAACTTCAAACATGATTTTGTTTTCTGAAACCTGTATTTGAATTTCAAATAAAATCTACTGGACAGAAATATAAACGCAACATGTAAAGTGTTGTCCCATGTTTCATGAGCTGTAATAAAATATACTGGAAATGTTTCATACGCACAAAAAAACKTATTTCTCAAAAATGTGTTTAAATCCCTGTTAGTGAGCATGTCTCCTTTGCCAAGTTAATCCATCCATCTGACAGGTGTGGCATATCAAGAAGCTGATTAAACAGCATGATCATTTCACAATTGCACGTTGTGCTGGGGACAATAAACACTGTAAAATGTGCGCTTTTGTCACACAACACAATGTCACATATATCTCAAGTTTTGAGAGAGTGTGCAATCAGCAGGAATGTCCACCAGAACTATTGCTGGAGAATTTAATGCTCATTCCTCTACCATAAACTGCCTCCAATGTAGTTTTAGAGAATTTGGCAGTAAGTCCAACCAGCCTCACAACCGCAGCCCATGTGTAACCACGCCAGCCCAGGRCCTCCACATCCGGCTTCTTCACCTGCGGGATCGTCTGAGACCAGCCACCCTGACAGCTGATGAAGCTGTGGGTTTGCACAACCTCTCTATAAACTACAGTACCAGTCAAAAGTTTGGACACACCTACTCATTCAAGAGTTTCTTTATTTTTACTGTWTTCTACATTGTAGGAAGACATCAAAACAATGAAATAACATCTATGGAGTCATTTAGTAACTAAAAAAAGTGTTAAACAAATCAAAATATATGTTATATTAGAGATTCTTCAAATAGCCACCCTTTGGCTTGATGACAGCTTTGCACACTCTTGGCATTCTCTCAACCAGCTTCATGAGGAATACATTTCAATTAACAGATGTGCCTTGTTAATTTGTGGAATTTCTTTCCTTCTTAATGTGTTTGAGCCAATCAGTTGTGTTGTGACATGGTATGGGTGGTGAAGATAGCCCTATTTGGTAAAAGACAAAGTCCATATAATAGCAAGAACAGCTCAAATAAGCAAAGAGAAATTACAGTCAATCATTACTGAAAAAAATTTGTTGCAAAGATTTATGTCGCAAAAACCATCAAGCGCTATGATGAAACTGCCTCTCAGGAAAGGAAAGGAAGACCCAGAGGTACCTCTGCTGCAGAGGATACGTTCATTTGAGTTACCAGCCTCAGAAATTGCAGCCAAAATAAATGCTTCACAGAGTTGAAGTAACAGACACATCTCAACATCAACTGTTCAGAGGAGACTGCGTGAATCAGGTCGAAATGCTGCAAAGAAACCACGACTAAAGGACAACAATAATAAGAAGAAACTTGCTTGGGCCAAGAAACACGAGCAATGGACATCAGACAGGTGGAAATCTGTCCTTTGGTTTGTTGACTCCAAATTTGAGATTTTTGGTTTCAACCGACGTGTCTTTGTGAGACGCGCAGTAGGTGAACGGTTGATCTCCGCATGTGTGGTTCCCACCGTGAAGCATGGAAGAGGAGGTGTGATGGTGTGGGGGTGCTTTGCTGCTGACACTGTTAGTGATTTATCTAGAATTCAAGGCACACTTAACCAGCATGGCTACCACAGCATTCTGCAGCGATACGCCATCCCATCTGGTTTGCGCTTAGTGGGACTATCATTTGTTTTGCAACAGGACAATGACTCAACACACCTCCAGACCGTGTAAGGGATATTTGACCAAGAAGGAGAGTGATGGAGTGCTGCAACAGATGACCTGGCCTCCACAATCACCCGACCTCAACCCAAATGAGATGGTTTGGAATGAGTTGAATCGCAGAGTGAAGGAAAAGTAGCCAACAAGAGCTCAGCATATGTGGGAACTCCTTCAAGACTCTTGGAAAAGCATTCCAGGTGAAGCAGTTGAGAGAATGCCAAGAGTGTGCAAATCGGTTATCAAGGCAAAGGGTTTGAAGAATCAGAAATAGAAAATATATTTTGATTTGTTTAACACTTTTTTGGTTACTACATGATTCTACATGTGTTATTTCATAGTTTTGATGTCTTCACTATCATTCTACAATAGAAGATAGTAAAAATAAAGAAAAACCTTTGAATGAGTAGGTGTGTCAAAACGTTCGACTGGTACTGTATATTTGACTACCTTGAGTATTTGAAAAGTTGGAATAAAATAAAAAAATACTAAATACAACTATGTTCTGTCCAGGTCTGGTTGTTATGCAGCATAAATATACTTCATATACACGGAGTGCACAAAACATTAGGAACACCTGCTCTTTCCATGGCATGGACTAAGCAGGTAAATCCAGGTGAAAGCTATGATCCCTTATTCCTGTATGTATCAAGAATGATCCACCATCCAAAGGATATCCAGCCAACTGTGGGAAGCATTGGAGTCAACATGGGCCAGCATCCATGTGGAATACTTTCGACACCTTGTAGAGTCCATGCCCAACAAATTGAAGCAGTTCTAAGTGCAACTCAATATTACATACTTAAATACTTTGTAGGCTACTTAAAAAACATTGTGTAATCTGAATGTCACAACTACATAGGTACATGTGATGTAGTGGAGTGTGTGACAGTGACACATGTTTTGTTATTTTGGCTCTGTACTCCAGCACTTTGGATTTGAAATGATACATTTGCTAAGACTGTCACCTTTCATTTGAGGGTATATTCATCTAAATCGAGTTAACCATTTAGAAATTATAGTACCTTTTGTACATAGTCTCACATAGTCTCCCCATTTTTAGGGACCAAAAGTATTTCACATATATGTGCATTAAAGTAGTCAAAAGTGTATTATTTTGTCCCATTTTCCTAGCAAGCAATGATTACAATCAAGCGTGTRACTGTACTAACTTGTTTTATGCATTTGCTGTTTGTTTTGGTTGTGCTTCAGATTATTTTGTGCCCAATAGAAATGTATGGTAAATAATGTATTGTGTCATTTCGGAGTCACTTATATTGTAAATAAGAGTAGAATACGTTTC
The DNA here is from genome assembly GCF_002910315.2 of Salvelinus sp. IW2-2015. NCBI lineage: Eukaryota > Metazoa > Chordata > Actinopteri > Salmoniformes > Salmonidae > Salvelinus > Salvelinus sp. IW2-2015. Next base: position 1,274,141 of record NC_036839.1, read on the forward strand.
TGGCCTCACGAGTGGCGCAGCGGTCTAAGGCCAGAGGTGTCACTACAGACCCAGGTTCGATCCCGGACTGTGTCAAAACCGGACTTAAATCGGGAGTCCCATTAGGGGAGGGCACACAATTAGCCCAGCGTCGTCCAGGTTAGGGGAGGGTTTGGCCGGGGGGGCTTTACTTGGCTCTAGCGACTCCGTGTGGCGGGCCGGGTGTCTGCAGGCTGACTGCGATCATCAGTTGAATGGTGTTTCCACCGACACATTGGTGCTGCTGGCTTCCGGGCTAAGCGGGCGGGTGTTAAGAAGTGCGGTTTGGCGGTCATGTTTTTGGAGGACCCATGACTCGACCTTCGCCTCCCGAGCCCCGATGGGGAGTTGCGGTGATGAGACAAGATCGAAATTGGGGAGAAAAATGGGGTAAAAAAAAAAATGAATACGTTTCTAAACACTTCTACATTCATGTGGATGCTACCATGATTATGGATAGTCCTGAATGAATCGTGAATAATAATGAGTGAGAAAGTTACAGATGCACAAATAGTATTTGGGGTAGCAGATTTCAAACAGACATTGGCTCTAATGAGTGTCAGATATGGATTGAGTGTTAGATATGGATTTTGATTTCTTCGGTCCCGGGCTATAAGGTGTGTGCATTGATCATTTTGGTGAAGTATGGAATGGAAGAGTTCTGATAGTGTTCATTTTGTGGCTGTTAGGAGTGGTTCGACCTGAAACCTGTCTGGTTGGGGGGAGCCAGTCTGCAAACTGGGAGACTGGTGTGTATGTGCTCGCCATCTGTGCATGTGTGTATATGTGTGCACTTACATGCGCGTTTGTGTGTTTGTGTCTGTGTGCTTGCATGTGCGCGTCTCTCTGTGTGTGTATGTGTGTGTGTGTGTGTGTGTGTGCGTGTGTGCATGTGTTTCTTTCTACATCCCCTCTGTAGTCTCCTCTCCCAGACAGCTCCCCCATGCAGCTCTTCACGCATCAGAGCCCCAGACTTCTATTAAGTGCTTCAATACAGGCAATAAATAAATATTGGGTTCCACAACTCTTTATCATCTCCTCACGACTTCAGAGAATTGAGGCATAGCGGAGAGAAGGAGTGCTTTGGGATTGTGCGTGTAAGAGCTAGCAGCAGTGCCCATTCTGAACATTAGCTTAGTAGTTTAGCAGATTAGCATCAAAGTGTGTCATAGATGACAGCAGAGCAAGTATCATGTCATTTTTATGGGCAATTTTCTTCACTTGAGAATCAATTCCCGACAAAATAATTGGGCTAAAGGAACAGCACCTTGTGACTTAACTTTCTAGCACATTTCCATTATGTGTTGAGAGTTGAATTATGTTCAAAATACAATTGAATGAAGTTTAACATTGCACTGCCGAACTGCAATATTTGATCCTTTTTCTCAGAGATCAAATCCAGATAACAGATCAATTTAGATTAGGCTGCTGAATGGTGAGTGTAACGCTTATCAACCCAATGATCTAATACCATTCTTCAAGCTGAATAACATAATATTCGTTTCAACGTTTCAACGTGAAAACAATTCTGATCCACTCCTAAAAGAAAAAAACTTGAAACAAAGTCAAATTCTTCTACCCTGAAAAATGTAGATGTTGATGTTTGTTTGTTCTAATTTGATCATTTACATTGTGGCGTWTGAAAAATTGGCGCAGTTAGAAAAGATGGGTGATTTCTAAATCTGTGGTTCAAGTGGACTATATGGCAAAAGGGACTTTCAGAATAGGAGTGGGGGGGGGGGGTCTGTGTGTAATGGCAATGACCTTATCCATACTGCTTTACTAACAGTAATTGCACCTAATGGTAACCATCCTTCTAATGACTGTAGGCTAATTGTCTTGGGATCCTGGAGACCTGGGGCTATGGGTGTGTCCCATTTTTTATTTTACCTTTATTTAACAAGACAAGTCAGTTAAGAACACATTCTTATTTTCAATGACGGCCTAGGAACAGTGCCTTGTTCTGCCTTGTTTAGGGGCAGAACGACAGATTTTTACCTTGTCAGCTCAGGGATTCGATTTTRCAACCTTTCGGTTACTGGTCCAACGCTCTAACCACTAGGCTACGAGCTGCCCTCCAAATTCACTAAAACACCGCTATATTGCAGCTCATTATAAACCCAGACTAAACCTACGGTGACCCACTAGATTGAGTACCCATAAACTGTAGGCTAACAGTAGGTTACAGTGGGCAAGTTAGACTACAGCATATCGGCATTACGGGAGGAGTGAAGCAACAATTTTACGCAAAGCTGACAGTGGGAGGAGAGGCAACTTAAGGACCACTCCTGCAAAGCAGCATACCATGCCTTCGGAAAGAATTCAGAGCCCTTGACGTTCTCTACCTTTTGTTAGGTTACAGCCTTGTTCTAAAATGTATTAAATCGTTTTTTCCCCTCACCTATCTACACACAATACCCCATAACGACAAAGCAAAAACAGGATTTTAGAAATGTTTGCTAATTTATTAAAAACAAAAAACTGAAATATCACATTTACATAAGTATTTAGACCCTTTACTCAGTACTTTGTTGAAACACCTTTGGCAGCGATTACAGCCTCAWGTCTTCTTGGGTATGATGCTACAAGCTTGGCACACCTGTATTTGGAGAGTTTCTCCCATTCTTCTCTGCAGATCCTCTCAAGCACTGCAGGTTGGATGGGGAGCGTTGCTGCAAAGCTATTTTCAGGTCTCTCCAGAGATTTTCGATCGGGCTCCGGCTGGGCCACTCAAGGACATTCAGAGACTTTTTCGAAGCCACGCCAGAGTTGTCTTGGCTGTGTGCTTAGGGTTGTTATCCTGTTAGAAGGTGAAACGTAACCCCAGTCCTGAGGTCCTGAGCGCTCTGGAGCAAGTTTTCATTAAGAATCTCTCTGTACTTTGCTCTGTTCATCTTTGCCCCGATCCTGACTAGTCTTTCAGTCCCTGCTGCTGAAAATCATCCACACAGCATGATGCTGCCACCACCATGATTCCCTGTAGGGATGGTGCCAGGTTTCCTCAAGACTTGACACTTGGCATTCAGGTCAAAAAGTTCAATCTTGGTTTCATCAGACCAGATAATCTTGTTTCTCATGGTCTGAGAGTATTTAGATGCCTTTTGGCAAACTCCAAGTGGGTTGTCATGTGCCTTTTACTTTTTTAATTTATTTAACCTTTATTAAACCAGGAAAAGCCCAACGCTGATTGGTGCTGCAGAGATGGTTGTCCTCCTGGAAGGTTCTCCCATCTCCACAGAGGAACTCTAGAGCTCTGTCAGAGTGACCATCGGCTTCTTGGTCACCTCCCTGACCAAGGCCCTACCCTGATTGCTCAGTTTGGCCAGGCGGCCAGCTCTAGGGAGAGTCTTGATTGTTCAAAACTTCTTCCATTTAAGAATGATGAAGGCTACTGTGTTCTTGGGGACCTTCAATGCTGCAGACATTTTGTGGTACCATTCCCCAGATCTGTGCCTCAACACAATCCTGTCTCGACGCTCTACGGTCAACTCCTTTGACCTCATGGCTTGGTTTTTGCTCTGACATGCACTGTCAACTGTGGGACCTTATATAGACAGGTGTATGCCTTTCCAAATCATGTCAAATCAATTGAATTTACCACAGGTGGACTCCAATCACGTTGCGGAAAAATCTCAAGGATAATCAATGGAAACAGGATGCACCTGAGCACAATTTCGAGTCTCATAGCAAAAGTATGAGACAGCTATTTTACGGTCCATATAAGTTTGGACACTCAACTACTCATTCAAGTGTTTTTCTTTATTTTGACTATTTTCTACATTGTAGAATAACAGTGAAGACATCAAAACTATGAAATAACACATATGGAATCATGTAGTAACCAAACGTGTTAAACAAATCAAACTATATTTTATATTTGAGATTCTTCAAAGTAGCCACCCTTTGCCTTGATTACATTTTTGCACACTCTTGGATTTCTGTAAACCAGCTTCGCCTGGAATGCTTTTCCAACAGTCTTGAAGGAGTTCCCACATATGCTGAGCACATGTTGGCTGCTTTTCTTTCACTCTGCGGTCCAACTTATCCCAAACCATCTAAATTGGGATCAGGTCTGTTGATTGTGGAGGCCAGGTCATCTGATGCAGCACTCCATCACTCTCCTTCTTAGTCAAATAGCCATTACCTAGCCTGGAAGTGCATTGGGATATTGTCCTGTTGAAAAACAAATGATAGTACCACTAAGCGCAAACCAGATGGGATGGCGTATCGCTACAAAATTCTGTTGTAGCCATGCTGGTTAAGTGTGCCTTGAACTCTAAATTAATCATCGACAGTGTCAGCAAAGCACCCCCACACCATCACTTCTCCTCCTCCATGCTTCACGGTGGGAACCACACATGCAGAGATCATCCATTCACCTACTCTGCGGCTCACAAGGACTTGGCGGTGTGAACCAAAAATCTCAAATTTGTAATCATCAGACCTAACGACAGATTTCCAATGTCCATTGCTCGTGTTTCTTGACCAAAGCAAGTCTCTTATTATTATTGGTGTCCTTTAGTAGTGGTTTCTTTGCAGCAATTCGACCATGAAGGCCTGTTGATGTTGAGACGTGTCTGTTACTTGACCTCTGTGAAGCATTTGTTTGGGCTGCAATTTCTGAGGCTGGTAACTCAAATGAACTTATCCTCTGCAGAAGAGGTAACTCCGGGTCTTCCTTTCCTGTGGCGGTCCTCATGAGAGCCAGTTTCATCAAAGCGCTTGATGGCTTTTGAGACTGCACTTGAAGAAACTTTCAAGTTTGCCGGATTGACTGACCTTCATGTCTTAAAGTCATGATGGACTGTCGTTTCTCTTTGCTTATTTGAGCTGTTCTTACCATAATATGGACTTGGTCTTTCACCAAATAGGGCTATATTCTGTATACCAGTACCTTCCTTTTCACAACACAACTGATTGGCTCAAACGCATTAAGAAATAAAGAAATTCCACAAATTAACAAATTATTTTAAAAAGGCACACCTTTTAATTGAAATGCAATCCAGGTGACTACCTCATGAAGCTGGTTTAGAGAATGCCAAGACTGTGCAAAGCTGTCATCAATGCAAAGAGCGGCTACTTGACGAATCTCAAATATAAAATATATTTTGATTTGTTTAACACTTTTTTGGTTACTACATGATTCCACATGTGTTATTTCATAGTTTTGATGTATTCACTATTATTCTACAATATAGAAAATAGTAAAAATAAAGAAAAACTCTTGAATGAGTATGTGTGTCCAAACTTTTGACTGGTACTGTATATATATATATATATATATATATATATATATATATATATATATATATATATATATATATATATATATATATATATAATTCGGAAACTTGAAAACAGTTTTCTATTATGCAAGTTAAACTAATTAAAACGAGAGGATCAGAAAATTGAGAACTTGAGAAATTGAAACTAATATTCTATTATTCAATTTGAACGAATGCATTAGATCGTTAGACTGATAAGTGTTACATGGACCCTGGATGAAGGACAATTGTAAAATAGGTTTAGAAAGAAAGAGCCCATGCGTTGAAGACATGATGACTGAGGAAAGAGGGAAAAAATATAAAAATAAATAGGTTTCCAGAAGTGACACAGATGTAGTTGATCCCTTTTGAACACACTAATACTGTGAAATAAATAATCATACTTAACCCAGGAATTCAGTGTGTGTGTGTGTGCGTGTGTACGTATATATCTCTACTGTAGACCTACTTGCTGTATAGTTTAAAATGTAAATCATCTCGGCTAAATTGATTAACTTCCCAGTTGGTAAACATTTTAACACAAGTCTGGGCATCAGTTTATTCAAATGGTGTGAGGATAATGTGTGTGATAAGGCCGTTGGATTATCCTAATATATTTGGATATAGGGTCAGAGCACGTTCAGGTCTCCAGAAAAGCATTCGSATAGAAATACAACTGTTCAGAATCAGCCGGGTTGGTGTGTCTTTAAAACAGGCCCACCTTCCCCTGAATAACTCCACTCTAAACAAGGGAGAGAGATTTGATACCACTGTTCTGTCCTTAGAATAGGAGGGAAAAAACAAGCTCTCTGCTGCAACAAAGACAGGAAAGCCAGGACAGATTCCTACTTCTTTCTTTTCTTTTCTGCCTCGCTCTCCCTCTACTTCGCATAGCTCACTGATTATGTAGAGAAAACAGAGCTGGGATGATGAACCGAAAAGTACAGACACCGACATTGCCTTCCTCTTACCAAAGCATTTTGCTTACGTTGATAATTTTCAGTGATTTTGCTTCCTGTATATTCTGGAGCTTTCTGTGGGAATATAATGTATTTCTCACCTCTTAATATCGAGTTCATGGCACCACATTACTACCGGAGTAGGCTGTGTAACATGGTGTTACCATCTAAAATAAGTGTAGCAGCTGAAACGGTGCTAATGTAGGCTAATGTCCTACAAAAACGCGCTAGACCTAGGCTGTGTAACATGGTTTTGATGTGCCCGTGTTGTGGAGCCGAGCAGAGCGGGCCATTTGCAGCGAATCGGCCTGCATCAAGTAGCCTAGGTCTAGCGCGTTTTTGTAGGACATTAGCCTACATTAGCACCGTTTCAGCTGCTACACTTATTTTAGATGGTAAATTGCTTGGAAAATGAAAAATCTTTGTGCTGCCTCGTTTATAGCCTCATTTCCGAGGCCTTCAATACTGTTGACCATCCCATTTTTACTCAAAGGTTGGCCAAACTAGGCCTGGATCAGGCTTCTTGCAAGTGTTTTTTAAAAATATATGTCAGACAGGAGTCAATGTGAGATATCTGATGGTGTTAAGTCTAGTTTCCTGGATATTACAAAAGGTGTACTGCAGGGGTCAGCACTGGGACCGGTTCTATTTACTATTTATACATCTGTATCTGTTAACTTGTAATATTAATCTGTATGCAGACAACACTGTTATGTATGTCATTGCCCCAACTGTTGACCGGGCTATGATAGAGCGGCAATCTGACCTTGTTACCTAACAGAAAGCCCTGTTTGGTCTGGTTTAAAACCTAACGTGGGCAACACTAAATAAATGCTGTTGTCTTGTCCACGCAAGAATGTTTCAGATATATTACATATTAATTCATTGGATGGTTCTCCCATTGACTGTGTTCCCGCCTACAAATATCCGGGCACTTGGATTGACAAAGATTTAATATTTAAAAAACATACGAATGAGCTTGTTAAAAAGCGAAGATTTAAATTGAGCTTCTTTTTTTAGAAATAGATCTTGCCWCTCCCTAAATAGCATGAAGCAGATTGTGTACAGTTAACTTTCCTGCCAGTTCTTGATTATGGTGACACCATGTACCAGATTGCAGCAGCCACTACTCTTAAACCTTTGGATGTCATCTACCATAGCAGCATTTGTTTTATCACCGGTGACAGATTTAATTCTCACCACCGCATTCTGTATCAAAAGGTTGGCTTGTCCTCATTCAATTCCTGAAGATCAATTCATTACTCCCTTTTTGTTTAAAATCCCTACGACACACGCATCCAACTAAACTAACTTTGTTGTTAAAGTATATTAAAAAAAACATGAGATAACAAACCCGCTCACAGGGTTGGTTAACTCGAAGTTCCTTGGGTCTCCAACCGAATTAGGTAAATGTGCTTTTAGTTTTAATGCACCTCATTGCTGGAACCAAATACAAAATACACTGAAATTGGATGACGCTTGGGCAATTTAAAATATTAATTGGGAAACTGTTTTCTCGGGAATGTGGCTGTTTTTTTTTTATTGTTTGTTGTGCCGTATTTTAGTTGAATGAATTGTGTGTGCAGGACTCCCTTGTGAAAGAGACCCTGGTCTCAATGGTGTATCCTTGTTTAAACAAAGTTCAAATAAAATAAAATGACTGATTTAGTAAATTACCATACAAAGCTATCTAGCAACAATATCCTATTTAGAGTTAGCAATCTAGATAGGACAAGTGTTTTGAGTTCCGTCTTCCTATTGGCCTATAGGATATATGCACAAAGATGTCGGCAAATCCTCTGAAGAACCAAAAATAAATCTGATCATTCTGGATCGTATTTTGACAGGTTGCATATAAAAAATATCAATCGTGCATTTCCTAGATATGTTTGATGAAATAGCTTACTTTCTGAATCATAGGCTACCTTCTCAATTGTCTTACTTGGCATTGGGGGAAACAATTCTAGAGCCATCCGCTAATGTAAAGTAACTGTCCCAAAAACTTTTTTTTAAATCAATGTATTTGCTGTTATCTATAGCAAAATATTTACATTTATCGTGATGTGACTTTTTGTCTTTCGCCCTGCTCTAGCACCTCCCCCAAATTATATTTATCCATTATTTTTTGCTGATGTATCTTTATAGCATTTTTTTTCTCACAATATAGATTCTTTCCCGTAACGCCCCCAGCTCTACCCCCCCCNCACACACACAGTCTCTCTCTCTCACACATAATCACCCCTCGACATTAAAGTCTCTCACAGAAATCGGAATTGAATAAATCACCCCTGAAGCCTGACAGAGTTTATCGCCCGGGGTCGTTGCCGTCCAGCCGCGCGGCAGACACAGACAGACAAAGCCTGGGCCCGATAAGATGTGAAATTAAATACAGTTAGCACTTTGAGACAAAAGGAATGGAGAGTGTCACACTGCAGCTTGGTACGGGCTGTAAAYGTGACTGGCTGACCATGGTAACAGTTAACAGGCACACACAGAGACACACACACACAGGTTTAGACATAGACGTACGTACGTAGGTTTAGACACATTCACACACACATACAGGTTTAGATGGAGACACACACACACGCACACGCACATACCTTTTGGGTCCTGGTCAAAAGTAGTGCACTATAAAGGGAATAGGGTGCCATTTGGGACACAGCCAATCGCCTTTCATCGCAGACACATTCACGAGCTTTCAATAGACAACAAGGGGGATGACATGACATCCCTTTTTACCCAGACTGCACTATTATTAATCACTAGCTAGCGCTAGATAGTGCTGGTCCTGTGTGGACTCAGCATCTCTGTCACAGATCAAACGCTATCTGTATCATCCGCGTGCATTTCCTTTACAAACACACACCCGACACCAGTCATCACTTGAGGTGAGAGAGACTTATGGTTGCCAGTGTATTGGGACTCGGGAATCAGTTAACCTTATGAATAAAGTACATAAGCATTATGCAGTGAGTTGATATGCTTGTGAGGATTAATTTGACATCCATAGGCCCATATGACTGGCAGTGACTGGCAGTGCAAGGCAGAAGTATCAGAGCACAAATACAAAGGTTGAACTAGACACCAACCTGAGGGCTTTGAAATATCATGATGGGATTATCAGAACCTTTGTTAAATAGAGTCAAAGTACAGTAGGACATTAAAGTGTTCTATTTAATTCCATTAGTAGGACTCTCAAGTCCAATAACAACGTTTACTCTACTACGATAAATAATGTACTTTTTACTCCTTACATTTTCCCTGACAGCCAAAAGTACTCGTTACATTTTGGATGCTTAGCAGGACAGGAAAATGGTCTAATTTACGCATTTATCAAGAGAACAGCCCTGGTCATCCTTATTGCCTCTGATCTGGCAGACTCACTAAACACAAATGCTTTGTTTGTAAATGATGTCTGACTGTTGGAGTGTGCCCCTGGCTATCCGTACATTTTAAAAACAAAACAATCGTGCTGTCTGGGTTGCTTAATATAAGGAATTAGAAAKAATTTATACTTTAACTGTTCATACCTAATGATATTTTAGTGATTACATTTACTTTTGACACATTAGTATGTTAAAAAAAAAAAAACTTTTAGACTTTTACTCAAATAGTATTTTACTGGTGACTTTCAGTTTTACTTTTTCATTTTATTTTAAGGTATCTTTACTTTTACTCAAGTACGACAATTGGGTACATTTCCCGCCATTTATAAACGCACTTACAAATGCGTATAATATTGAACCCTTATGTGATCATGCAACCTTATTATCAATGGTTGCACAGTTATACAATAGTCACGTTCCCAATTTTGGGTGTGATGCACTGTTGCTCTGTCCCAGGAACAGTAATGGTAGCGTCTTATGACCAATGGTCAACTCCTCTGATGTGTCTTGCCCCATGTTTGAAAACTTGATAATGATTTGGTACACTTATTTATTCCAGGAATGAAGGCCTCATTCGAAGACCTCAAGCCATATTATTCGGGTGGGTTCGCTGGTTCGGGAGAAAGTCCCCCGACTTCGTGAGATCTTCCCATCTGTGAAACGCGCTTSAAATAACGACGAACTGGAACGTGCCCAGAATTTTGTGTTGACACTGACATCATGTGACAGACGGTGCAACGTGAAGAATCAGGATGGACTTAGCTGTGAGAAGTGTGCAAAGGCCAGACAGAAGAGACTGGTGTTGTGGAATCTGGGAGAAAGAGTGCGCGCTTGTTTGAAATGGAAAAGTGTTGTGGTAGCTATTGATAAAGAAGAACATCAAGATGAAGCAGCTGCTTTACAAGTGGGATGCACTGTTGAGCGCTACATCCCGAGGGGTTCGTGCTGATTGTACGGAGATTGTGATAGCCGGTTAAATGGCGCCCCTTGACAAAGCAAGAACAAGATGTATGTCAGGAGAAGTGTAGTATTATCATAAGGAGACTTGTACTTGGAATACGGAGGAGGAATGGAGGGAAAAAGAGAGGCAGAGGAGGACTAAGAGAGAGGCAGGAAGGGTTTTATTTTTTATTTTAATTAACCTTTATTTAACTAGGCAAGTCAGTTAAGAACAAATTGTTATTTACAATGACGGCCTACCAAAGGCAAAAGGCGAGGGCTGGGATTAAATATAAAAAAAATAATAGTAAATATAGGGTAAAACACACATCACGACGAGACAACACTACATAAAGAGAGACCTAAGAAAACAACTTAGCAAGGCAGCAACACATGACAACACAGCATGGAAGCAACACAACATGACAACAACATGGTAGCAACACAACATGGTAGCAGCACAAAACATGGTACGAACATTATTGGGCACAGACAACAGAACAAAAGGCAAGAAGGTAGAGACAACAATACATCACACAAAGCAGCCACAACTGTCAGTAACATGCTGACCAGACCGGACTCGTCGTGTGCGCGAGTGTTGCAAAATAAATTTAGAAATCCATGTTATTCAATTATTGCACCCACACTGCTCGCTCGCGCCAACAAGCGTCTGCGTTGCCAAGGGCTAAAATAGAACTCCTTTCTATATCTGACGCAGATCGCGCTGCAAGTCCTGCCTCTCCCATCTCCTCATTGGTTTATAGAAGCAGGTACCCACGTGCCATCTCCTCATTGGTTATACCCACGTGGGTGATTGAATTACGAACTGTTTTGCCGGTAGTCCTGGTAATACTATGAAAGTATTACCACCACATTACCACCTATCACCATATAAGTTCAAAGATGAAAAAGCCTGGAAGGAGGAGAGATGACTAGAAACGATTTGGTTGACCGTTTGATGTGTGGATTAATTGTCGGAGTAGAGGACCGTGTGCATTTCAGGTAAAATAACAACTCAATGTTTATATCCCAGGACAAATTAGGTAGCAACAGCAAGCTAGCTAAATAGGACTAATTAGCTAGCATGTGCAAGCTAGCTAGCTAAATTGCCATACATGTTTAATGCTTTTCGACCTGTCCCCAAATTAACGTAATTTGTTCAGAGTTTGTTTTGATATTTTAACGTGATCGCGTGATCACGTGATCGAGATCGCGTTTGGTGGGGGGGACAAAATAAATGTATGCACGATTGCGCACGATGGCGCACGTGCGCAGCCGGTTTGGGTTCCGTGTAAGAGTGTCCATGATTGAGTCTTTGAATGAAGAGATTGAGATAAAACTGTGCAGTGTGAGTGTTTGTTGCAGCTCGTTCCAGTCGTTAGCTGCAGCAAACTGAAAAGACAAGTGACCCAGGGATGTGTGTGCTTCGGGGACCTTTAACAGAATGTGAGTGGCAGAACGGGTGTTGTATGTGGAGGATGAGGGCTGCAGTAGATATCTCAGAAAGGGGGGAGTGAGGCCTAAGAGGGTTTTATAAACAAGCATCAACCAGTGGGTCTTGCGACGGGTATACAGAGATGACCAGTTTACAGGGGAGCATAGAGTGCAGTGGTGTCTCCTATAAGGAGCATTGGTGACAAATATGATGGCCGAATGGTAAAGAACATCTAGCCTTTTGAGAGCACCCTTACCTGCCGATCTATAAATGATGTCTCCGTAATCTAGCATGGGTAGGATGGTCATCTGAATCAGGGTTAGTTTGGCAGCTGGGGTGAAAGAGGAGCGATTACGATAGAGGAAACCAAGTCTATATGTAACTTTAGCCTGCTGCTTTGATATGTGCTGAGAGAAGGACAGTGTACCGTCTAGCCATACTCCCAACTACTTGTGTGAGGTGACTACCTCAAGCTCTAAACCCTTAGAGGTAGTAATCACACCTGCGGGGAGAGGGGCATTCTTCTTACCAAACCACATGACCTTTTTTTTGGAGGTGTTCAGAACAAGGTTAAGGGTAGAGAAAGCTTGTTGGACAGTAAGAAAGCTTTGTTGTAGAGCATTTAACACAAAATCCAGGAAGGGGTCCAGCTGAGTATAAGACTGTAGCATCTGCATATAAATGGATGAGAGAGCTTCCTACTGCCTGAGCTATGTTGTTGATGGAAATTGAGAAGAGTGTGGGCGTACTAGGATCGAGCCTTGGGGCACTCCCTTGGTGACAGGCAGTGGCTGAGACAGCACATTTTCTCACTTTATACACTGCACTCTTTGAGAGAGGTAGTTAGCAAACCAGGCCAAAGACCCCTCAGAGACACCAATACTCCTTAGCCGGCCCACAATAATGGAATGGTCTACCATATCAAAAGCTTTGGCCAAGTCAATAAAATAGCAGCACAACATTGCTTAGAATCAAGGGAAATGGTGACATCATTGAGGACCTTTAAGATTGCAGTGACACATCCATACCCAGAGCGGGAACCAGATTGCTTACCAAAAAGAATACTATGGGCATGTGGCAACAGTGTGTAGGAGGGAGGTTCCTAGGTGTGAGAAGTGTGCAGAAGGGCATGAGACAAAGGAATGTGTAGCATTGGGTAAAGTTGTGGGATGTTTTAATTGTAGGGGTGCCCATGGGGCTGGGGATCAGAAATGTCCCGTGCGAGAGAGGCAGGTTGAGGTTTCCAGGTTTAGAATAGTTGCCATAYGCTGAGGCAGTGAAGAAAGTAGAGGAAGATGGGTCAAGGGGGAGAGATCCTAGATTAGTACCAGTACAGAGGGATAAACCAACAAGTGATATATGTTTCAGTAAGATTGGGTTTTTGGCATTTATAGCAATTGTTATCAACTGTAGTGCAGGGATTAAACGTAAATCACAGAAAATAGAGGTTGTGGTGTCAACCTGCAGAGAGGCATTTGGGTGTGCAAGACTTGACGTCAGAAGAGTTACAGGGTGTGTTAAGTGGTGGTGTCCCATCCTTTCAGGCTGTTGACCTGAAGTAGTACTAAATATATTTAAATAGTGGAGTATTTTTTTGTGAGTGTAGTGTTAGATGGCAGATGGTATTTGTTTTATTTAAAAAAAAATTGAAGCAAAGTATAAGGGAGTTACAATCCAGTCTAGTAGGTGGTGGTAACACAACATTTATTGGATGCCAACCGCTATTAAACCTCATTGAAGAAGAAGACAAGAAGAGACTGCACAACAGAAATTTTGTTCACAAGATAAAGGAGAGATGGTAAATTCTCTATGCAATTTGCTTCACTTTTGGATACCGAAATTCTGCGGGATGATTTAGCACACTGCTCAGCTAACGTTAGCTAAGTAGCTAACATTTGCTAGCACCTTTGTTGTCCTACTTAGCTAGCTAGGAAACGTTAGCTATCTAGCATTAAGGTAAAACCTAAAACATATTTTTGAATATAGAAATTCTGCTAGACGATTTAGCACAATATAATCATTGGGATTATATAGTTAGCTAGCTAAGTAGATCATGTTTACTGGCTGGTTAGCTTCACAACGTTAGCTAACATCGACATGACATAATTTCCATGTAATTTTTTTGCTAGCTTTTTTGGATTAGCACGCTAGATAATTAGTCATTTAACCTTTGAACTCAGGTAAAGTTACTGTCTCTAGCTAGGTAGCTGGTAAGTTAGCTAGCTTGCATCCTTTGTCAGCAAGCTAGTGGTTCCAATTTTAAGATTAATTTACTAGCTCGGTAACTAGCCATTTCATCCGTCCACAAGATATAGTCCCGACACAAATCTAGGGTAGCTACCCAAGCTGTCGTTCATTCTATCGGTTCGGTTACCAGAGATGCGAACCCAGTCGTTCAGTCTTATTGTTCTGTATATGTGGACGCGACCCAGTCGTTCATTCTAAATGTTCCATTGCTATACTGGCTGGCAACATTATTATCCCTTGCTTGGTAGCTAGCCAACTACGGCTAATTTACAGTCACGTCAAAAAGTGCGTCCAGAATAACAGCAAAGTAGCTGCATTTGCATTTGTTTAAGCTGTTTTCAGCTTACACATTCCTTTGTCTCATGCCCTTCTGCACACTTCTCACACCTGCACACTTCTCACACCTAGAAACCTCCCTCCTACACACTGTTGCCACATGCCCATAGTATTCTTTCTGGTAAGCAATCTGGTTTCCGCTCTGGGTATGGATGTGTCACTCACTCGTCAGGACACTGTTCAGAGGAGCTCGCCAACGACACAGCTACAGTAACACAATCACTTCAAACTGAAGCTGGAAAGACTGCAAATTAGCTGGACTTTGTTTCGTTTGACCTTATTTCAATAATTTTATTTTGCATATATCCATAAAAATGATGCCAGCTGATTCATGATTATGACTGGCTGAGAAACGCTCCCTGCCTGTCTGTCTTGTCCAGACTCCTGACACGTTCATTACTATGGGACGACAGGAGATTGAATTTGAATATTGAAACAATGTTGCAAATGTCGGAGATACAGACAAATCTCTGCTGTTGAAAACGAAATGTTAGTCGAAAAGAAATATGAGATAATGTTTAGATGCTTTTTCTAGTGGAGATCAAGTTTATAAATTGCCTGGCTGGGCTGAGACAGTGGATTGCGCAGTCAGATTGAACAGAGTAAATAGTAAATTTAACAGTGGTAACACCGGCTAAAATATGGTTTTAACCAATCAGCATTGAGGATTAGACCCACCCGTTGTATAAATTGTCATAAATTCCTCTTCTCTCCCACAGATTCCCATAAGGTCTCAGACTCCAGGATGGGAAAATTAACAAGAAAGAAACAGATAAAGAAACATAAGGAAGCCATGAGACCCTGTTGTATTTTAAATAGTTAATCTGTTGTCAATTTCTATTCTGACTTGTAATGTTAAAAAAGGGKAGAAAAAGACAACCCCTGTTTATCTGAATTAGCTAGGCTACTCACTGAATATATCCCTCAATGAGTGATACAGATTTGAGTAACTGCAATTAAAATTGTTTTCCCAATGTATCCTTGTATTAAAATACATGTTTTTACTATGTTTGAGGAGATTATATTCTGTTATAAATGTCTTCAACTAATTAATAAATGGCCAGAAGTTTTCCACTTTCTTATAAGGTATATATATTTTTTAAGTTATACATATTGGTAAGCCTAACTAATTAATAAATGGTCAGTAGGTTTCCACTTTCTTAAAAATGATAATTTCAGCAGTTATTCATGTTGATAACTCATTTGTTAATGGTCAGTGGATTGCCACTTTATAATAAGAGATCACTTTTGATAACTCAGTTATAAATATTCATAGGTCTGTCACTTTAAAATACGGTATGCTTTTAGCAGTTATAAATGTTGATAACACAGTTATACATGTTTATAGGTCTGTCACTTTAAAATAAGGTCCACTTTTAGCAGTTATACATGTGGGTAAATCATTTATAGATGATTTGAGAGTTCACTTAAACCTTAGAGATACTTATGGACAGTATTGGGTACTCATCACTACATACATAAGAGAAGATTCAACACTTTGTTAAACATGTTCAGTCAATGAATGGTGGGTATGACGACCAAAACATTCAATGTTGTGAGAGGATGCCTCCATTGTTTCACCAACCGAAGGTATTACGGTTAACCATTTCACACCAGAGCGTTCACCATACTTGGACTATCACAGAGAAGTGGTAAAGTAAGTATACATATTTGCTCACTATTTAGCAAACACTGCCAGTTGTTGCACTAATTTGAACAACACGATAACTAAGGGTTTATAATGCATTTAAAAATGATTAAATAATCGTTAATAACATAACGCCTTTATGAAACCCTTTCCTTATTGTAAAGTGTTACCGTTAAAGGTATATGTAGTATGTCATTCTGACCATTGTTTAAACATATAGAGCTCTTCTCTGAGAAGAAGCTTGTCTTTTATTCTTTTTTTTTACTGTCCGAACAGCAGTGTTCATATCGCAGCGACAAGACAGGGTCCACCCTACAGTGGTTCTTCCTTTAAAAGTTTTGAATTTATGCCGCAACCATTTGTGGTAGACGGTGGCAGATTGTGGTAAATTGCGTCATTGTGGCAACAATGGCTGACACTTAAATAACATGCCATAGAATTCTGCGGCACCACACAAGCTGTGCTGCAGTACGCCGCAACTTTTAAAGGAATAACCACTGTAGCTGTCCAATACGGATTATTTTTCTCCCCTCCTCAGTAGACCTGGGTTCAAATCTTGGAAATCTTGGAAATAATATTAGCATTCACTTTAGCTATCCTTGAGTGCCAAGTTAAATCCCGCCCTGCTAAAGTATTTTATATTATGTCAAAAAGTATTTGAACCCAGGTCTGGTACTCCATAGTTAGGAGATTTCCAGGAAGAAGTCTACACCATGGTTTAGTCATTGTGTTTGACCCTGACCTTTCCTTCTAGCAATACTGAGGGGTCGTGTGTGTGTGTGTGTGTGTGTGTGTGTGCCCATGTCCCTGTGTGTGTGTGGTGTGTGTGTGTGTGTGTGTTGTGTTGTGTGTGTGTGTGTGTGTGTGTGGTGTGTGTGTGTGTGTGTGTGTGTGTGTGTGTGTGTGTGTGTGTGTGTGTGTGTGTGTGTGGTGTGTGTGTCCTGCTGAGATAAAGAGAGGTGCCATGCTTGGTGCCAATGTCAGCCATTGATGTTAAAAAAAATCTCAAAGTTTGCCAAACCCTTTCCAGCCAGATTATCTATGCTCTGCTATGTGTTATCCCTGCCTGACCTCCTCAGTCTGATGGAGAAAAGACGGTTTCTGGGTACTGTAGACTGTCTTTTATTTCCTGAAGATCTTTGTCTTATATTCTTATTGGTGGCGTTCCAGGTCGTCTTTATCCCAGATGCCTTACGTATCTCTGAAGATTGCTGTATCAAATGAATGTGGTTCCTAAGACATGAAACACCTATCCTGGCATTGTGAGATCTGATCATCTGTGCAGTGTGACTGCAAATTAGAATAGCTGGAATGTAACCATAACTGGAAAGTGAATTGGCCCTGAAACTACAAAGCCAAACATTTGATTGTCAACATCAATTCAAGAAAGAAAAGGCCAAAGGAAAATTACTGTATCTGAGGAAAAATGTCTTTCTTCTGCGTGCAGCTTGGTTTGGTTTGGTTTGTATAGCAATGCGTTTCAGATCCCCTCTAGAGCAAAGCGTCAATTGTAACAATATTAGCCTTTCTGGCATGTAACAGCGAGAATAGCGCGCACACACACACACACACACACACATTGCATAGAAAATCTCTTCAACTAAAGTACATTGTTCCAATGCTACTTTAATTTATTTATTTAACAACATTTACCATTGCCTCAGTACCTGAGTAAATGTGGCATGTACAGAACCTGTTTATGAGTTTGACCATTTTGATTTTGTACATTACCAGATTTAAACAAAACACTCCCTCTGGAACAAACATTACCAATGGATGTCTGATCCTAGTAATCAGAGCAGTGTGTCTGGGATCATCTCACAGTCCTACTGTGACATTTCAAAGGTCAAGAGTGAGAGGTCATCGATAGACACAAAAAAGCAATTTTGGCTTTATTGCAGAACTTTCCATCTCCTGTCCAGGATATGGAGAAACATGATGTTTTATCCTTTAAAAGAAAACCTATGAAACAGATCACTGAACACAGCAGTGAAAACACACACACACCGTAGCTCAATGACACCCCCTCCCCTCCAACCTTATCAATCGCTTTTTGCTGTTTAATAGCAAACTTGGGAGAGGACTGCACCGGCGCGACACTTAACACCCACTAGTCTGAGAAAAATGTTTTTGATATGCTTGTGCCATTTAATTATCCCCATTCTACCGGGGCCAGCGCAGGACAATTTTGCAGGATATTAACTCCCAACTAAAACTCTGGCTTGTATAATTTGTGAGGCCAGTCAAGCAGGAAGCCTGGAAGGAGGGATTCTTCCCACTCACAGTGGTAGTAATACAGGCTTCAATGGGTCGAGTGAGAGAAAGAGAGAAGGGGGGAGTGAGGAGGAGAGAGAGAGAGARAGAGMCCCAGGACAGCAACACAATTTGACCTGACCGAATCATGAGAAAACAAAAAGATAATTACTTGACCCATTGGAAAGAATTAACAAAAAACTGAGCAACCTATACTTAACAAAAATATGAATGCAACAGGCAACCATTTCAATGATTTTACTGAGTTACAGTTCATATAAGGAAATCAGTCAACTAAACTAAATTCATTAGGCCCTATGGATTTCACATGACTGGGCAGGGTCGCAGCGTGGTTACACGTCGTCTGCGGTTGTGAGGCCAGTTGGGCGTACTGACAAATTCTCTAAAATGTTATTGGAGGTGGCTTATGGTAGAGAAATAAACATAAAATTCTCTGACAACAGCTCTGGTGGACATTCCTGCAGCCAACATGCCAATTGTACGCTCCCTCAAAACTTGAGACATCTGTGACATTTTAGAGTGCCCTTTTATTGTCCCCAGCACAAGGTGCACCTGTGTAATGATCATGCTGTTTAATAAGCTTCTTGATATGTTACATGGATGGAGTATCATGGCAAAGGAGAAATGCTCACTTACAGGGGTGTAAACAGATTTGTACACAACATTTGAGAGAAATAAGCTTTTTGGGCATATGGAACATTTCTGGGATCTTTTATTTCAGCTCATGAAACATGGGACCAACACTTTACATGTTGCGTTTATATTTTTGTTCAGTAGAGAATGCTGTTTGGCCTTAAACAGAGAATACAMAGTGGCAGAATACCTGACCACCGTGACTGACCCAAGATTAAGAAAAGCTTTGACTATGTCCAGACTCAGTGAGCATAGCCTTGCTATTGAGAGAGGCTGTCGTAGGCAGACCTGGCTCTCAAGAGAAGACACTGCCCACACAATGAGTTAGAAACTGAAATGCATTTCCTAACCTCCTGCCATGTATGTATGACCATATTAGAGACACATATTTCCCACAGATTACACAGACCCCCAAAAATTTGAAAACAAATCCAATTTTGATAAACTCCCATATCTGTTGGGTGAAATACCACAGTGTGCCATCACAGCAGCAAGATCACGATTTGTGACCTGTTGCCACAAGAAAAGGGCAACCTGTGAAGAACAAACACCATTTTAAACACAACCCATATTTATGTTGATTTATTTTCCCTTTTGTACTTTAAATATTTGCACATCGTTACAACACTGTATATAGCCATATAATATGACATTTGAAATGTCTCTATTGCTTTGGAACTGTTGGGAGTATAATGTTTACTGTTCATTTAATATGGTTTATTATCCATTGCACTTGCTTTGGCAACGTAAACATATGTTTCCCATGCCAATAAAGTCCTTTGAATTTAATTGAGAGAGAGAGAGAGAGAGAGATGGAGGGTGGTGGGGAAGAGAGACAAGCTACACATGGGTTGCAGATCACATAGGCAACATACAGACAACTATCACAACGATAGAAAATTGAGTATATAGGTAACGATGATTTGGCTTTAATAACTGGCACGTATAATACGATGGTAGTGCATCGGTGGTTGATCATTTGGTGATTGTCGACGTGAGCGATTGGGAAATGGCTACCTAGGGTTAATGTATGTGGACAGACCATTTCAGCCAAGAGGAGGTGTATTATCATAACCCAGTTCATTTCCAGAGCCAACATGCCTCGCTGTGTGTTTTCTGCTCTACAGTGGAATTACCAGAAAAGGAGCGACTGACCGTTTTTGTTGAAAACACACAGAAGGCACAGGTACGTACCAACTTCAACAGCCRAATCATTTTTWWTTTWWTTTTATTTAACCTGTATTTAACCAGGAAAAGACCGTTTGAGGTTAGAAACCTCTTTTGCGAGGGGGACCTGGTAAGAGGTCAGCAGGACAAAGTCTGCGTGTACATACAGCACTCAGTACAGTACATACAGTCATACACACACTCACCATCACCTTTTTCCTCTACTAATACTAATAATAATAGTCATTTGACCAATTTAAATTAAAGAACCACATTTTATATTTTGCAATAACCAACTGGCAGCAAAATCAAAAACACAATCGTACCCATTGAGACAACTACATCGTCTCTAAAGCCCATCGTGTTTGTTCTGTGCACCATTTACCTTCTAGCTTCTATCCAACCAGGTGCTCAATAGCAAGAATCCTTGTATCTGATTGGCCAAGGACGTGTAGGTTGATGCAGTGCTATAGATTTCCCCTGGCAGAGTTGGGTGTCACCTCTCCAAGGACCTGACTGTCACTTTTTAGGAGCAGGGTAATAATAGCTAGGGCGCCATGGTTACTGTACTGTAGTGGTGGCACAGGCGTTTTTAAAAGAGCATTCTGCAGTTAAAACAACAGCAAAGGTCACCCCATCAATTTTTTTTAATAAAAAGTTGAGAGACGGGGCTGGAGAAATGTAAACTCAAACTTCATAGACGTAGCTATAGATGCAAGGTCTGATCCATGAGCTGAAAATGATAGTTTTAACCATGTATTGAGGCTATACAGTGTTTGTTTACAATTCTATGAGGCTTATATTTGGGTTCTGACCATGTTCATTACAGCTACATGTGTCCCTTGTGGGGTCGGGAGGAGGCTTTGGGTGGTAGCTAGCTGTCTGGAAAAGATCACTGATTGGCTGCAGACGTTAACGCCTCGATCCACACTTACACCGTCATTGCACAAAATGGTATGCAGCATCATCTCGATATGTGCGCAACGAAAGTGAAACATTCCCCTTCTGCTTCCAATTCTGGCAAGCTGTCGAAGCACACAATTTCATAAATCCCACGTATGCACCACAAAGAACGCACTGSAACTACCTCAAAGCACTGCTGCAAGGCAAAYGCAGCGTTCCATTGGAAATGAACGTACTTCTAGTGTACCAAATCGCAATAACGCTGTTGATGTGAACGAGGCATAACCCTGCAGATATTAAAACATGTTGATTGATGCATACTGTGAATTTGGAGCATTGTAAACCATTGGACGGTTTGTATTCAACTAAAAAAAAAAAAAATTACACCTTTCATCCAAATTAGGATTTGATTTGCTGATAAACAATTAAGTGATTTGAAATTGATGTATGAGAAAAATATTGCTCTACATTTTCTATTCCACTACCGTGAACAAACACATTTTTAAGGCTTAGTGATAACACCATTGCGAGGGAGAAACTAGATAGGAAATTACATTGTTTACCCCCTCTCCTCTCCTCTTCTTCTGTTGTTAGCTTCAGACAGGCTCCAATGCCTCCAACAGTATCTATTAAAGCCCCTGATTGTTATCTAATCTTTACCTGGCGCTCGCTTGGAAAAGGCCTGAAGCTAATGACACTTGAGACCAGCACCACTTTCTATGGTTTTTCAAAGCATCTGCTCACTCAATACCTCCTGACGAAAACAAGAAAAGAGCCTCTAAAGCTCTTTAAAGCAAAGACTCAAATCCACCCAGACCGCAGATTTAAGACCGTTTTTTTTCAAGTCAATTTGGGTGTATTGAATTATAACTAATGACGTGCATAAATATTGTTTTGGTTTCTGGAGATGATGATTCTCTATGGAAGCAGCTGGCGGGACACTGAGCTGTAGTATTTGGTAGAAAGACTCACCAAGGTTCCGTAGAGATACACATCAATTAGATCAGAGATGCTAAATACAGATTGGAAATGAGATGAATGGTAGAGATTGAACCCTGCGGTGAGTGAAACCCAGTGGAGGCTCCTCAGAGGAGGAAGGGGAGGACCATCCTACTCAGTGAATTTCAGTTTTTAGATAAAACTATACTAAATATATTTACATCACCAGATTTTTTTTTTTTTTTACCATTATTTTACCAGGTAAGTTGACTGAGAACACGTTCTCATTTGCAGCAACGACCTGGGGAATAGTTACAGGGGAGAGGAGGGGGATGAATGAGCCAATTGTAAACTGATTAAAACACACTGTTTTGCAATGAATGTCTACAATAGCCTCAACAGCATTCTCTGGGGTAGCACCATGGTCTAGCAGGAGGACAGCTATTTTCCGTCCTCCTCTGGGTACACTGACTTCAATACAAAACCTAAGAGGTCCATGGTTCTCACCCCCTTCCATAGAGTTACACCGTAATTATGACGACTTGCGGAGGACGTCTTCTAACCTATCAGAGCTCATGCAGAATGAACTGACATGTTGTCCACCCAATCAAATAAAATGTATCTAATAATGAAAACATAAGCTAGAGCTAGCTAACGCTGCAGTGCATAAAATGTGGTGAGTAGTTGACTCAAAGCGAGAGAAAGACAATAATTGAACAGTTTTGAACAAATCAATTACTTWAAAAATTAAGGAGAAGCAGCAGAGAGAGAGCTAGCTATTTAGTTGATTTAGTTGTATAGATTTTTTTCACTTACTTAGCTAGCTAATGCAGCTAGCTAATTTAGCTTACTCAAACACCCAGCTCAAATAGAGAGGAATGCTATGTATGTTAGCTAGCTGGCTAAGGCTATCCAACACTGGAACTCTTTCCAAGTCAACGCAGGAAGCGGCGCAGGTCCTAATCCAGGCACTTGTCATCTCCCGTCTGGATTACTGCAACTCGCTGTTGGCTGGGCTCCCTGCCTTGTTGCCATTAAACCCCTACAACTCAATCCAGAACGCCGCAGCCCGTCTGGTGTTCAACTTTCCCAAGTTCTCTCACGTCACCCCGCTCCTCCGCTCTCTCCACTGGCTTCCAGTTGAAGCTCGCATCCGCTACAAGACCATGGTGCTTGCCTACGGAGCTGTGAGGGAACGGCCCCTCCGTACCTTCAGGCTCTGATCAGCCCTACACCCAAACAAGGCACTGCGTTCATCCACCTCTGGCCTGCTCGCCTCCCTACCTCTGAGGAAGTACAGTTCCCGCTCAGCCCAGTCAAAACTGTTCGCTGCTCTGGCACCCCAATGGTGGAACAAACTCCCTCACGACGCCGGTCAGCGGAGTCAATCACCACCTTCCGAGACACCTGAAACCCCACCTCTTTAAGGAATACCTAGGATAGGATAAAGTAATCCTTCTAACCCCCCCCCCCCCTTAAAAGATTAGATGCACTATTGTAAAGTGGTTGTTCCACTGGATATCATAAGGTGAATGCACCAATTTTGTAAGTCGCTCTGGATAAGAGCGTCTGCTAAATGACTTAAATGTAAAGTATGTAAGGCAAGCTTTTGGTTTTATTCATTTATTGACTTTGGGGCCCACCATTGTTACTGCTATACTGCTTGCTGTACACTGTACTGCGTGATTGTAGTGGGTTTCCTAATGCATTAGTTATAGTAAGCTATGTTGACTATGACGTCAGCTAATATGGTGACAACGATGTAGGCTGTGTGTAGCGGTTAGCGGTTACTGTATGAAGGTTTGGCTTGGAGAGGTTTTTTCGCCTGGTCACAGACACTGTTGGTTGTGCACTGAAGTCCACAAAGCGAAAGGAAAAGGTGAGAGGAGGAGAGTGCGTAAACGCAAGAAGGAATTATAAAACGAGCAAAGTGATGATTTTTTTCTTGCTATATTGTATTACTTCGCCACCATGGCCTTTTTTATATTTTTATTTATTTATATATATATTTTGTTTGCCTTCACCTCCCTTATCTCACCTCACTTGCTCACATTGTATATAGACTTATTTTTCACTGTATTATTGACTGTATGTTTGTTTTACTCCATGTGTAACTATGTGTTGTTGTATGTGTCGAACTGCTTTGCTTTATCTTGGCCAGGTCGCAATTGTAAATGAGAACGTGTTCTCAATTTGCCTACCTGGTTAAATAAAGGTGAAATAAAATAAAATAAATAAATGATGCTGTTTGTGTGGCTGCTATGAAAGTGAACTCTGTATGCGGGTGATCAGGGGTATTCATTCTGCCGATTCTGTTGAAAAACGTTTCTTAAAAACGGAAACAAACGTAACGAAAGGGGTCAGACCTACCTGAATTTGTCCAATAGAAACTCTCGTTTTGGTTGCAAAATGGAACGGAACTGTTTTATCTAATGATTATACCCTAGGTCAGCTAGATGCAGGCAAGAGTGCCCAAGATGGTATTGAATCTGTTACTGTGTTTCACCTTGATTACTCCAATTTGTGTCTCGACATATGCACCTAAGATATAAACTTACATTCGTAAGCTAGGTTGTAGCAACCTCATAATGGGTACAGGGGAAATTTGAGCATCATGAGGTAGCCTAAACCTATCAAATCAATGTTACATTGAGCCGGGTGAATGGAATATGAATGACAGTCATTCAATATACTCTAATAGATATGAGGCCATGCTCATAAAAAAAAAAAGTGCATTGAGCACATTTAACAAATATTTATTTATTTATTATTTTTCCCTTTATTTAACTATGCAAGTCAGTTACGAACAAATTCTTATTTACAATGAMGGCCTACCGAAAGACTGTCATTGATATTAAATAATATTAAATAAAATACTACATAAAGAGAGACCTAAGACAACAACATAACATGGCAGCAACACATGACAACATAGTATGGTAGCATGACACAACATGGTAGCAACACTAAACAGGGTACAAACATTATTGGGCACAGACGACAGCACAAAGGGCAAGAAGGTAGAGACAACAATACATCACGCAAAACAGCCACGACTGTCAGTAAGAGTGTCCATGATTGAGTCTTTGAATGAAGAGCTTGAGATAGAACTGTCCAGTGTGAGTGTTTGTTGCAGCTCGTTCCAGTCGCTAGCTGCAGCGAACTGAAAAGACGAGCGACCCAAGGAAGTGTGTGCTTTGGGGACCTTAAACAGAATGTGACTAGCAGAACGGGTGTTGTATGTGAAGGATGATGGCTGCAGTAGATATTTCAGATAGGGGGGAGTGAGGCCTAAGAGGGTTTTATAAACAAGCATCAACCAGTGGGTCTTGCGACGGGTACCCAAACCTGTAAATGACTAACTATAATTCATTATAATAATTATGTTGCTGACAATCAGTGTCCAGTAAGATACAGATCTATAATACATGACACTATTTCCCATTTAACTTGCACACAATGAAAATACCACCTTCCCAACATGCACGAGCTGAGGTTACTATTACCACAATAACATGGCATTACTTCACAGAATTCCAAACAGAGCAAAATGTCTTTTCATCCGACGATATTCTCTTGCCTTAGTTGGTAGGAGGGGAAGAAAAAAAAGAAAGACAACCAACGATACACACTTTTTAAGGATTCCAGCCTTGTCATTTTCAATGTTCTGCTCTTTGGACATGCTTGTATTTAGATTCCACTACATCTATTGCTCATATCAATCCTAATTAGACAATCTGGACTTATTTGCATAATTTAATCATAAATACTCAGTGATACATAGTTCCAAATGCATTTGTAAAATTATCTTTTCATCCTTGGGGCAAAAGTATTAATATGATTAGGCAATACATTATTTTTTTAAAGAGGGAGGAAATAGGGGAAAACCAGCAAGTGTGCACTCTTTTTAAACTCCCCGGCTTTGGGCTATATGAAAAATTAATTAATTTAGCAGGAATATCAATTTCTCTACATGACCATATTAGACGGAGCACGGGTTAGGGCCCCGGCATTCGTTCTCCAATCAGGAAATCTCATCTGCTCTCCTCTAACTTCTGTCACTAGCGTTTAGCATCTGGAACAAGCGCCAGTGACTTCTGCCATGGTTCCCTAAATGTACCAGTAATGTGATGGAGACCGGTGTCTAAAGACAAGCCAGAGATAACTGAGCTTGGGGCAGAGCTCAGGAAAAAAAAGAGTTGAGCCAAAATGTGTCGGACCGGTGGACAGTCAGTCTTAGGTGTGGATCGGACAGGGCAATATCACTGTTAATGAAACTAGTTGAATCCAGTTTGATAATTATATTTGATGGATGGAATTAATAAAAAGATCTTTCGAGTGATTTCAACTTAAAATAGAAAAACGTGCATTACTTCAATGTGTTTAAGGAAAATTCACAATGGAAAATCCTTATATTAAAACAGGATTGTTGCAGTGTGTTGTATGATTTTKTTGTAGTACTTAATCATTTGTTAAAAGGATCTGGCATCCTGGACACAACGGTACTTGTGTGACTATCCAGTGAAAGCATGCAAATAGGCTGAGAGTCTGGACAGCTTCTTCATCCAACAGGAAAATGAACAATGCAAGCCTTTTTGCCATGACAATAAGCCTCAATCCAGCAATGCTATTAGCCAACTATCAAACAAATCCTTCGCTTTAAAAAGATCGCATGTCAAATTTGTATGAATAAGCRTTCCAAATGTTCACATATGAATTTGTATTTTTAAGAGATGAAGAGCAAACGGATATAATTCTTCTGTATTTGTGAACAATTGATCAGGATAATTATTTAAATATCACTAAGGATATAAAATATCAGTGCTAGATATCTACACTTGTGAAAGACAAGTTCATAAAACAACTGTGGTTCTCAAGCAGACTCCAATTTGTTTGCATAACAAAACACCAAGCCGCCATCTGCCAGATGCGCCGTTGATTTGAGCATGCAGCTAATTAAATTCAACCGCGCTGACAATACATAGAAAAGGAAATTATAACTATTTATTTTCTATCCTTAAGAACAACACGGTGCGAGAGTGGGATTTCAATGGGACTTTCACTTTCCAGAAAGTGCTTGAGTGAATTTGTGTTGTTTAACAAACCTTTCAACATCTTTCACTCACTCTCTATCTCTCTCTTCCTCTTTCTCTAGTCAGGCATCTGTCACTCTGCTGTTTTCGAAAGTTATTATCGCCTCGACTCCCTCGTGGATGTGGTTGCCGGGTGACGGGTTTCTTAGCACCCACTCAGACTGGGGAGTGATTTGAATCGGATGCAGAAATCTCCACTGAGTACCTGTAAACACAACTGTGCCTCGTCGAAAACAAATATATTATAAGAGAGAGCTCAGCCAAGAGAGGGAGAAAGGAGAATGAGTGAGAGAGAGAGAGAGAGAGAGAGAGAGAGAGAGAGAGAGCGAGCGAGGGAAGGAAGGAAGGAAGAGGTTAGAGGCATTAGACAAGCTGGCACCCTTAGTGCCAAGCTCATACCGAGCACTAAACAAAACAATTACCTTCATTTGCAAATATGTTCGTTTAGGTGTAAACACGCCAAAATAAGAGGGAGCGAGGAATAGCAAGACATAGAGAGAGAGAGGTGACATCTGGGGAGAAAATGAAATACACTATCCTGTCAATATCATGCTACCATATCATTGAACCTTGACCTCACCACCATTCATCTAACATCACAGACATAACAGAACAGGAAACGCTTGACTCTAAAGGGGAGGGGGAAATCTATTCAAAAAAGCCTTTTCTCATGGGCCTGGTGTCATAATACTTTACAGTAAGGGGAAGGAGATCTGGCATATTAGCTGACCTAGGATCTGTGTCTGTGTGAAGGAGGAGCAAAAGGGGCAGTGGTAATCTGGGGTCACGATGGGGATATTACAACTGACCTAGGATCTGTGTCTGTGTGAAGGCTCGGGAGTGGTAGTGTTAGACGGGGGTGATAGAAGGCATATTACTACTGACCTAGGATCTGTGTCTGTGTGAATGAGCGGAAGGGGCAGTGGTAATCTGGGGTCACAGTGGGCAGTGGTTTCCGTAAAAAATATGGAGTAGCCAGCTAAATAGTAAAAGTAGCCAGTCAGGCAGTTCTGGGCTGGGGTGGTCCGGGGGGGCATGCCACCTGAAAAAAAATAATGACACTAGAAAAAAAGCTCTATTTTAGAGGCCTCAGATACATTCCAAGGCCTTGATTCCATCCAGAATACACCACTAAATAATTGAATACTTTAATGACTTT
This sequence comes from Salvelinus sp. IW2-2015, assembly GCF_002910315.2. Classification (NCBI taxonomy): domain Eukaryota; kingdom Metazoa; phylum Chordata; class Actinopteri; order Salmoniformes; family Salmonidae; genus Salvelinus; species Salvelinus sp. IW2-2015. The sequence goes on from NC_036839.1 coordinate 1,302,544, forward strand.
ACCTTCCAGATTGATACAATTTGTAGTGGTATCGAGTAGAAAGACATAAATTTACAATAAAAATGACTGAAAATGTATGAATTCAGTACGTTGTTAGTCGTTTTGGATATTGTCTAGGCCTAGGCCTATATTATCAGGACTATTTTCTAAGTAAGACTACCTTTTTTAACATTAAACCTGTCGTCTCTTGAGATTAAAGTCATATTTACAGTTTTACTGCAATATATGAATTGCCACAATGATTTTGTTCTTCAAATAATGTATTTTATTGGCTCTGCTGCTGTGGACACTTAAAGGAAAACAATGTGTCATTTTGTAATTTGGGTAAACTACCCTTTAACAGTTTGGCCTCTGAGTGGGATTGTTGTCACAGAGCTGGTAGGGTTTCAGACCTGTCAATCAATCACTGTGGGTGGGACTTTGAGGGAAGGCGGTAGATTAGTATTCTAGTCCGAAAAACTAGTCTAGTATACTCTTTCAATATAAATATTGTGGCAAAAACAAAATCTAGTCTTTCGATTTAGATTATTGTGGCAAAAACATAAGAAAAAAAAGTTTGTGTTCTATCAAGTGTTTAGAAACTGTTTAGAAACAATACAGAATTGAATGGAAAATGGATTTAAGGATGCACATATTTTCTCCCTCCACCGTGATTTTTTTGTGACTGTTGCCAACCGGAGCGCACAAAAATAACACAGGTACCGAGAGGCGGGACAGACAACAGACTAAAATTAGCTTAGTTAATTAATGAAGTGTGAAAATTWGTCTGTTATCGGCTATTTAGCCGATGGCTGGCGCTTATGGAAGACACTGAGTGAGAATATTATAACTGACCTAGGATCTGTGTCTGTGTGAAGGAGAAAAAGGTGCAGTGGTAATCTGGGGTGATGGTGGGGATATTACGACTGACCGAGAATCTGTGTCTGTGTGAAGGATCAGGAGTGGTAGTGTTGGACAGGGGTGAGAGAAGGTATATTACTACTGACCTAGGATCTGTGTCTGTGTGAAGGGGAATGAGGGGCAGTGGTCATCTGGGATGACAGTAGGAGTATAACTGACCTAGGATTTGTTTATGTGTGAAGTAGGAACAGAGGTGAGAGTAGGAAAGTATCATTACTGATCCAGGATCTGTGAAAGAGAATGGGCAGTGGTAATCTGGGGTGAGAGTAGGGATAGAACTGACTCAGGATTTGTCTGTGACCCAGGTAATCTGGCAAGAGTCCCTTGAAAGTACATGAAGGAAAGGCAAATAAATCATTGGACTCTGCACAGAAATAGATACAGTAGCCTATATGCAGCTCGTCGAGACGTTGGCATTGGGGACGGAAGGCATCCGACCTATATGATATCACACAGCAATGAAAGCAAGCACACCAGTAATGTATCAACATGACCATATTACTCGAGTAAACATATAAAAAGTGAACTGTCAAATAAAGTGCCACAAACAACACACCAAGTTACATACCCAAAACATATTCTAACGTACTCAAAAGGTTGTAATCTAAAGTGAGCATAATACACATAGTGGCAACATATACACCCAAGGCCGCATCTTGGTCAGACATCAGAAGTAACATTGCATGGGCCCTGCAGGGATGTCGTGTCGTTATTTACACAGTGGCTGAATTGAGTCTGTTGTTTTAACCCCTTACACTTGTGGAAATTGGCTTATATGGACAAGGACAAATGTAAATGATTCTAACAGAAGAACTATAAAAACCATATGCATGACAATGGTTGTAACTGAAAGAGAACACTTTGTAGATTATGGGGAAATTATCAGACTAAAAATGAGGAGACAACAGTTCACCTGACACGACTGAATCCAAACATTCCGCCGTTGATTTTACGTTTCTTTTTAATTTGCTGTACTTTTCACAGCGTTTGTCAATAACTAAATCTGGAAACATTCTAGATACATTCAGTAACATAATAAATAGGTGTAGGTGCAAGATAAGAAAAAAAAACGATTACAGTGAGTGAGAGGTCTAACTTGTGTCGCCGAGTGGCCACACACCTCTTCCGAACTGCGCACAGTTCCTAAGTAATTTGCTCTCCTAGCTTTGCCATTAAGGAACTGAGGCAAGCACACTTGTAGTTTTTAGTTTTGAACACAGCCCTGCGTGCCCACATAATTACGGTTGTTGTTAACGCAATCCAAAAACGTTCCATTATAAATCACAATCTGGGTCAGGTGGGCATCATTTGAAAACTTATTCTATTGCCAACATGGCTAGGTAAATTATAAAATATGATTTTACAGTGTTTGGCTTTCAAAAGACACTTCAGACAAACAGATTGTCATTTTGGTACGCATAGAATGGAGTCATGAGTGAATTCAAATGCATGTTCTGTGGCAAATTTTCTTCATAATATTATTGAGCTGGACTGTAGTATACTGTAGTATTTACTGTAGTATTTTTGCAGACTGTAGTATTTAATATACTGTTTTTGAAGACATTACTGTAGTAATGTAGTGTTTTGGTTTTATTATATTTTACAAAACAGTGGGGGCTTTGTCCTTAAAAATAAAACTACTGGACAAAATACACAAAGAGCAAATGTTCCATAACCTGTAGGTTGGGTAGATAAGTAGGGTTGAGGTCTTAATGGATACTTCAGAACGTCTGCTCTTTTCTATAACCTGTAGGGAACATAATATAGTCTATACTTGGCATGTAGGTTTCTCMCTTATGGGTGGCACAAATTTGGATACGGGGAAGGTAATGGGCAGGGTCTATGCCAAATAAAATACTGTTCAGGACAACCCAGGGTATAACGCATCCTTGTAACTGTGGATCGAACAAGAAAATGTTGATACTGTTAATGGCATAAGTTTTAATATATGGAAATGTGAAGTGCACATTTGGACAGGTGTGTGGTATGTACAACCTTTGCAATGACGGTCTACAGTAGCCTCAGCAGCAGTCTGTAGGGTGACATGTTGAGCACCCAATCAAAGAATGAATCTAGTACTGAAAGCATCATTTGTCATCCTACATTTATTTAACTAGGCAAGTCAGTTAAGAACAAATTCTTATTTACAACAATGGCTTAGGAACAGTGGGTTAATTGCCTTGTTCTGCCCTTGAACAACAGATTTCTACCTTGTCAGCTCAGGGATTCGATCTAGCAACCTTTTGGTTACCGGCCCAACGCTCTAACCACTAGGCTACCTACCACACCCATAAGCTATAGCTAGCTAACACTGCAGTGCATCAAATGTGGTGAGTAGTTGACACAGAGAAAGAAAGACAATAGTTGAACAACTCTGAACAAATGAATTTCTTCCAAAATTAAGGCAAAAGAGAGAGAGAGGGAGAGAGAGGTAGCTACAGTATATTTTGCAGTATATATTTGTTCACTTTCACTTACTTAGCTAGTGTCAAATGCAAATAGCTCGTCTAGTCTACTCAAACACCCAGCTCAAACATAGAAAGATGCTATGTTAGCTAGCTGGCTATGGCTATCCAACACTTGAACTCTTCCAAGTCAAGGTAATCTTTTGGTTTTATTCATTTATTGCCACCGGGGCCTGCCAGTGTAACTGCTAAACTGCTTGCTGCTGACTACACTGTACTGCATGATTGTAGCGGGTTTACTAACGCGCTAGTTCTAGTAGCTATGCTGACTATGACGTGACAACGATGTAGAATGTGTGTAGAGGTTAGCAGTGATGATATGAAGGTTTGGCTTGGAAAGATTTTTTCRCCTGGTAACTGACAGCTGATGTGTTGTGCACTGAAGTCCACAAGTAAAGGGATAAGGTGAGAGGACGAGAGCGCGCAGATAGTTGCGAGAAGGAATTATAAATACAACGAGCTGTTTGTATGTATCTGTTATGAAAGTGAACTGTGTTTGCGTGTGATCAGGTGTGTATTCCTTCTGCCGATTCTGTTGAAAAACGTTTCTTAAACATAAGCAAACGGAACAAAACAGGGATAAACATTTGCAACTGTTAGACTTATGATTACACCCTAGACCAGCTAAATGCAGGCAAGAGTGTGCAAGGAGATATTAAATGTGTCAATGTCTGTCACCGTGATTACTCAAAATTCTCTCAACCTACATTGTAAACATTCATTCATAGGTGAGGTTGTAGCAACCTCATGATGGGAATAGGGGAAATTAGAGTATCATGTAGTAGCCTAAACCTATTGATGTTAACATTTGAGCTGGGTAAATGGAATATGAATGACAGTCATCCCGTATGCTGTAATAGAAATAAGGCCATGCTCATAAAAAAAGAATCACCCTCCCTCATCTTAAACGTCACGGACCGCCACTGGTACAGGACTATGATGAACACCATTGTCACCGAAAATCACCACTGTATGAAAGAGTATAACGTTATTGTGAAAAGGACTTGGGATAAAAAAAAAACGAAACTATGTCAGGCCACTGCACTAATGTTGAATAAACTGTATCATTGTCCTACATGTCACGGGCCTACTTTTTTGGTGGACTAAAACGCTACAATGGACTACACTGCTCTAAATTACAACTTCCCTGACTGAGCTCCAAACAACAGAAATAGGTCAACCAAGTAATGTAAATACAAGTCACTCTTCTTCTTTTGAAGTTAGCACCTGACTAGGCCTCTATCCAGTGGACAGATGTCTCTGTTTCAAACCTATGATGTAATTCTCAGGCCTGTGTGTGTGTGTGTGTGTGTGTGTGTGTGTGTGTGTGTGTGTGTGTGTGTGTTGTGTGGTGGTGTGTGTGTGTGTGTGTGTGTGTGTGTGTGTGTGTGTGTGGTGTTGTGTGGTGTGTGTGTGTGTGTGTGTGTGTGTGGCGTGCGTGCGTGCGTGCGTGCGTGCGTGCGTGCGTGCGTGCGTGCGTGCGTGCGTGCGTGCGTGCGTGCGTGCGTGCGTGCGTGCGTGCGTGCGTCTGGCTGTCCGTCAGTCCGTTCCCCACCTCCCCATTCACAACCCGGTGAGTTCAACCACACACTCAGAGAATAAAGGGCGGAAAGGTGAAACTCTCATTGGGGGATAGGAACCAGAGTGGTCTAGAACTTCTCCAGAACTCTATCTGAAGGGGAGGTCACAGGTTCTGTTAGGTTTGTGTAAACGCTGCATTATAAGAGAGGGTAAGGTTAATTGAGTGTGTGTGAATGTGAATAGGGTGTAGGATAAAACTAGTGTTGAAGCCAGATGTAGAGATAGAATGTGGAACTACAGTAGTTTATGAATCCATTGGTATCAACATGTAGACACAGCATATCTGAATAGAGCATTGAAAAGAAGTTCAAAACACTGATGAAAGCTGATAACATCATTTGATAAAAGCCATGCATTTTCAATCCTAGTAAATAACTAACGATCTTCAGTATACAGAGCCCATACACATGGTCAAATGTCAAAATTCGATGTTTGCATATTCTGCTATATACATTGCAAACATTGCTGTGTCTTCCTCAGAATTCATTCTGAGCAAAATCATATGTACTTTCACAAAGTAAATAACCATTGCAGTGCATTATTTTCAGAATATTGATTCAATAGCAGCAAAACAAGAAAATACTTCTTCTTGATTATACTGCAAAGAACTGAATATTTAAATTCAGAAATGTAACCTTATGTGAACACACCCCTAAAGTCCTATTTGTTTTGTGACAATAAAAATGTGTGTGAGTCCATCCTCATATTTGTGTTTCTGCAAGCAAGTGTGTCTTACAGCAAAGTGTAATAAAACAGTTATCTTACACACTCAACATCATCCTCAAATACACCAGTAACATTGTGCCTAACAATGGCGCCTAACGTAACATTGCGCCCGGATAGTGTTGTTTTTACATTTTACATTTTAGTCATCTAGCAGATGCTCTTATCCAGAGTGACCTACAGCTTAGCGCATTCATGTTAAGGCCTCAAGGACTCTCTCATAAGCGCCATAAAATATCTATCTCTGCTCATGTTAGACTTTCCATCATATTTGCATTTCCAGCTCATTTCGCAATGGGAGATCAATATTAAATCAATCAACAGATTAGACGGCATACTTGGCCTGATTCAACCCATCCTGTCAGATTGAGCAATACATCACAGCATATGAGCAACAGCACACTAAAAATGGCTTTAAATCAAATATGGATCTCTACCTAAATCTGTCGCCCATAAAATCCTCCTACACATTAGCGTGGCTGGCAAAAGAAAGTGTATTTTTGTAATGATCCAGGTGAAATTTTAACTAGGGACAAAATAAACTACCGTCTTCCCTATGAAAAGTATTTATTCATCTGTAGACAAACAGTATATTAAGCTATTTAAATCCAATTATTTTTATTCTCTATGGTCTAATGTTTTAAAATGTTGTTTACTTCATTTAAAGTTCAAAGAATTGAAATGATTGCCCCTGTGGCTAGGACAGCTGATATAGGATAACCTACTTTTATTTCAATGTCATTTAAAAATAAAGTAGCGTTCATGGTGAGCTTCATTTAGAGTGGAAATGTGGTAATGCTCACACACAGAGTTGCAGACCTGCCTGTAGTATACTTGACTATATACTATAGTAATTACTGTTTTTGCGGACTGTAGTATACTGTAGTATTTACTGTAGTATTTTTGCAGACTGTAGTATTTAATATACTGTTTTTGAAGACATTACTGTAGTAATGTAGTGTTTTGGTTTTATTATATTTTACAAAACAGTGGGGGCTTTGTCCTTAAAAATAAAACTACTGGACAAAATACACAAAGAGCAAATGTTCCATAACCTGTAGGTTGGGTAGATAAGTAAGGTTGGGGTCTTAATGGATACTTCAGAACATCTGCTCTTTTCTATAACCTGTAGGGAACATAATATAGTCTATACTTGGCATGTAGGTTTCTCAGTTATGGATGGCACAAATTTGGATATGGGTAGGGTAATGGGCAGGGTCTATGCCAATTAAAATACTGTAGTATACTATGTAATTACTGTAGTGTTTTTGCGGACAGTAGTGTTTTTGAAGACATTACTGTAGTATTGACTGTAGTGTTTTTGCAGTCTGTTGTATACTTGAGCAATAAGGCCCGAGTGGGTGTGGTATATGGCAAATATACAACGGCTAAGGACTGTTCATTAGCACGAGGCAACGCAGAGTGCCTGGACACAGCCCCTAGCCCTGGTGTATTGGCAATATACCACAAACCCCAGAGGTGCCTCATTGCTATTATAAACTGGTTACCAACGTAATTAGAGCAGTAAAAATAAATGTTTTGTCATACCCGTGGTATACGGTCTGATATACCACGACGTATGTCAGTCAATCAGCATTCAGGGCTCGAACCACCCAATTTATAATGTAGTATTTACTATAGTATAGCCTAATTTAGTAACAATTTCAAATGACTAAAATGTGACTTTTGCGTTTTAACATTCGTTTGGATTGAGCAAGTCACTGACACAACTCTTTGCAATAAGAATAAATGCAATTGCCATCAACCTGACACAACTTTTCGCGCGGTGCGCCCTCGCCATGTTAATCTGTGTTTCCCTGTTTAGCCTACTAAAAACTCCATAACAGCATAGGCCTATAGTCAGATTTGGCACAATAGAGTATTACAAAAATGACCTGAAGTTCAGTCATTACAGCTAAACGACATCTCAAACATATGATTTCCACAAAATGGAAAATGTCTCCCCCTTCCTGTGTTACAGCTTTTCTACCTTGACGCCTACGCTTCTGCTTGCGTAAAACCTATAAATCAAATTAGCATCTCTCATGTCTCCACTCACCTGGCATTGGTGCAGTCATTGTACAAAGTCTCGAAGTCTTTTCTGGAGATGAGTTTGCAGCGATTGACTCCTGGCTGGATGGCCCCTAGACCTCGCAGGATGCGGACCTGCTCCACATTGCACACCACCGGCGTGATCTCCAGTCTCTTCAGCTTGGTGTACACGGTGTGCAGTCCTCCGACAAGGTGCTTCAGAAACAGATCGAACGCCTGGGGCAGGCAGATGAGTTCGCAGCCGTCCACCGTGAAAGACGCCACCTTCGCCCCCCTCAACTCCACCATTTTACACTCGTTGTTCTGCGGGGTGTTTTCAACAGGCGACGGGGTCGAGTAGACTGGCTTGCTGGGCAGAGTCCCGGTCGGGGTCGAGATACCGGGGCTACTGTTGGCGAGGAGCTCCGAGCGGAACAGGTTCTGGCCGGATGGGCCCACGGAGGGAGACGGGGAAGAAGTTGTTGACAGCGGGGACGTGGTCGCGGAAGGAGTGGAGATCGAAGGCGTCTGGACCAGAGGGATTGGCTGGATCAAAGCAGCCGGTACGGCCATGGTCACCTAGGGGAAGAAGAGTAAGTTCAAAGTATAAAAACCACTCCTGCGGAAAAAAGTGCGGCAGTCGAGGAACTCCAAATGAAAGATTCCACGGGAGTTTAGCTCCTCTGATGAGTTGGGGAGTAGAAAGAGATGCTGAAAATTCGTGGTGAGTGAGGGTTTGGGCTGAGCGCGGTGGGACAATGATCAAAGATAGAAGGCGGAATGACAGGAGGAGAATGAGCAGATAAGTGCGGCTCCGCATATGCTCTGTTGATGAGTTGTGGTTGTCACAAGGTACAGAGAGGGAGGAGCTAGGGGACAGTGCCTTGAAGACAGAATTTAAATATGATTATAATTTTAGTTAACCTTTATTTAGTTAGGCAATTATTACAAGTCATTATATCATATTATATAACACTTCATTATTTTATATGGCTTTCTTTAATCTAAAACGTGTTTTTGAGATGTTGCATATCATACGTAATCCCATGCGTTATAAGGGACATTGAGTGCAAATATAGTGAAATAAGGGAGACCGGGTATGATTGTAACACTTTTTTAGGTGACTGTTAAGTTAACATACTAACTGATAAAAGTAGCTCTACTTTCACGCAATTATCGCTTGTCTTCTTTAAATGCACTTTTGAAAACTGAAATCAATCAAACATATTCTACCTTTTTAGATTGGTTTATATTGACAAATCACAGTTTAGTGCAATTATATAAATTACATTTTGCACCAGCTATGCGCATCTGGGAGGCCGGCATCCCTTCAGAATGGTCAAGCGACATGCAACAGCTTTTTTGCCCAAGGTCCTCATTCACCCGCGATAGCGCCCGCGATAGGCGGCTTTGTCAAGCATCAGCCGTGCTCCTGCGGTTCACGTGTGGATTTCCTAACAAAGCCCACCCGCCCTCTCCCGACCAGTGACACTACAGCTGCCAGTCAGAAGAAATACGATTTTTTTCAGCATCAAGCCAGGGCATGCCTACTTCCTCTCATCACTTATTTTTTATTTATTTATACATTTGTATTATTTAAGATACATTGGATGCCATTTGAAAAAGGTTTGTGGAAAAGTACTGTAAATGATCATGTGTGTGCAGTATATATCAGATAATGAGGGCCAGTCCTGGTCACCTGGATCCACTGGTGATGACCAATCCAAATCCAGTCAAATCGAATTTTATTGTCATGTATTTGCAGGCTTCTCACACAGTGCAATGGGGACAAAAGTGACATAGTAATCCAATAAGTAACATGGAAAAGCAATCAAATAACTGACATTGCAATTATATAACACTAAGAAAACAACTAAATCAAGTATGAGGCATGCAGATAAAAAATACAAATAAAAAGTGTAGGGATAATAGTATGGACATTGTTTGCCCATGTACATTGTGAGTGGAATAAGGTACACACCATACAGCAGAGTTATATGAAAGTATATGCATTAGTAGTGCAGTGAGGTGACATAAGAAGGGGGTGGCTTTGAGACAGGCGGTCCGAGACTTGATATTGACCCTGACTGCAGCAGATCCCTCTTCCTTGTGCGCTGCCGCCTCCCGCCTTCACAATCGGAGGTCCCTTTCAGGTAACGGGTGACATGAATCTGGCATCCCAGGTTGCAGGGTTCTTCTGAATGGCTCCTATACACAAAGAAAGAACATTGAGTTACATTTGAATCTACTCAAAAGTAGAGAAAACAAGTGTAACTCATTTAATAATAACAAAACATACTGTGAAGAATGGTCTTCAGAAATAAGTCCCTGAAATAGCCCTTATTCCCTGCCCCAGTCCAGGTTGTGGCGATGTAAAAACGTTTTGACAGAATGGAAGGTAGCAATCGCCCCACTGTCGACTTCAGGTCTTGGCACCCATTATTTTATATAGAGTGTTCTGTCATTGAATGCGGCCCAAACTTGGCACCGTTGGGCCGCTGTAGTGTCTCACTTTGAAACAATAATGTTACATTGAAATGAAGTAAATATTGTGCAAGAAAGAACAGATAGGCAAAGTCTCATCTGGTCTAAGTGAATGTAACGTTACATACCTCCATGACTATCACATCCACATGGAGTGGTGAATACAATGCCTGGGCTAGCCATTGCCTCCACGATTTACGATGGAGTTGAGCGGCGACTAGTGTGGGCAGATTTCAGCACCAAAAGAATAGCCCACATTTACACATGACAAAACCACAACAAATGTAAGGTATTTATAGAAACAACAACAAAAAAGCTTGCAGTCCCCAAATTTAAGATTAGACAAATTCCTTGCTATTGTCTTTAAGTCATAATGCCAGAGAAGCCGGTGTTTGGAGGATATATTGGCACGGGTGTTAACCGTGCAAATATATCCTCCAAACAACGGCTTCTCTGGTATTTTCACTTTTATATAGCGGGTTACCAACATATTCAAATAATGATTGACATATTTGAATTAAAAACATTATTTTGTTCATTTATTCATACTATTTCATCCTTCTACAAGATATAGTCCCGACACAAATCTAGGGTTGCTACCCAAACCGGCTGGTCATTCGTTCTATCGGTTTGGTTGCCAGAGACGCGACCCTGTAGTTCAGTCTTTTTGTTCTGTATCCATGGACGCGAGCGACCCAGTCGTTCATTCTATATGTTCCATTGCCATACTGACTGGTAACGTTCTTATCTCTTGCTTGGTAGCTAGCCAACTACGGCTAAATTACAGTCACGTCAAACATAGCAGCCAGAATAATAACAGTAGCGGCATTTGCATTTGTTTAAGCGATTTTCTAGTGATATTTATTTGGAGACATCCATAACAATGAGCTAATGAGGCGCGATTTCGCCTGGCGTCGAACATGTGCTCACTCGTCAGGACACTTGTTCAGAGGAGCCAACCAACGACAAGTCTAACACAATCTTTTCAAACGGAAGCTGGAAAGACTTAGTTTTGTTTGACCTTTTTTCAATTTACATTTCTTTGTATATATACATAAAAATGATGCCAGCTGATTCATGATTTCGACTGTCTAAGAAACGCTGCCTGCTTTTCTGTCTCCTCCCGACTCCCGACACGTTCATTACTATGGGACGGCAGGAGATCGAATTTGAATATTGAAACAATGTTGCAAATGTCGGAGAGACAGGCAGCAAGGTCTATACAAATCTCAGCTAAATGTTAGTCTAAAAGAAATGTGGGATAATGTCTAGATGCTTTTTATAGTGGAGATCAAGTATATAAAGTGCCTGGCTATGTTGATGAGACAGTGGATTGCGCAGTCAGATGGAAGTGAGTAAATAGGCATTTTAACGTCATAGATTTAGCTGGTGGTAACTTGTAGAATAGACACCGGCTGGAATGTGGTTTTAACCAATCAGCATTCAGGATTAGACCCACCCGCTGTATAATTAATATTAACTCATGGCTAGATGGCTTTCCTAGGGCTTGTAGGTGTCTTCTGATTGGAGGCTAAATGCCAGAGATACAAAAGCGGCCTGACAAGGGCGTATAGCGGTCCTATGAGTGGTGGCTACTCGGCAGAGATCATGTCTTGAATGGCAAACTCTTTTCACCTGCTGGTGGTAGGAATTTATAGCTTTGGATGTAGGGAAAGTGGAAAATAGCAAGCAGGAGGACATTGTTTGTGTACTGGGTAGGTACTTATTGGATCTGAAGACGGTTGTCATAAATGAGTAGTCTGTGACAGGTGAAGTGTGAAATTGATTGATAAAACTGATTGCTTCCCATACGTTCACTTCCCTAAACTTAACACCTCTTAAAGAGGAGCTTTTGGAAGTTAGTAATGCATGCTGGGAATCAGGTGTCGCATACAGTACGCCAACATAAGTCTATTGTGACGAATGGGATAAGACTAAGATAAAAGTTGTGTGACACACTGAACTGTTGGATGGAGATGTAGAGCTGTACCTTTAAAAGTTTGACAATATATAATAACACATCTCTAGTGTTAATTATTTACACAAACTGTATGTATTTATAATTCAACCAGGGGGTATATATTGGTATTAATGTACAGCCAACTTGATTTCCAAGCCTTCTTTCCATTACTTTACAAAATAGCCAAGCAACATATTGTCCAATGAATGTGTCCCACCAACGGGAAACCAAAAACCATTAGTGTACTGTATTTGTTTTGATGTAATAGTAAAATAAGTTCATAAGCAACCTGCATTGATTCTCATCTATACATGCAATGCACAATCATCAATAAGTAACACATTGCGGTAAAATTTGAATTTAAAACTTCAATTTATAACCCATTAGTAGACAGTTAAAATGTATTGTGCATGTGTAAATGGTTTATTAAATGTTTTATTTATTTATTTATCCTTTATTTAACTAGGCAAGTCAGTTTTAAGAACAAATTCTTATTTACAATGATGGCCTAGGAAGGGGCAGAACATACTCTGAGTTAACACCAAAGGCATTCTAGTTGTGTGTCAAATCAGCTTTAAGATAAGCAGTTTGCCTTTTCAAAATTATAATTTAGGGAAAGAGGGGGCTTGTAGTGTAAAATCAATAGCTGCTTAAAATTCATAGCCAGGCAACCTATTTGCCCTTTATGTCGCTAACCTTTTGCTTAAATATGCACCATATTAAGATTTCATTATATACAATAAATGTCACAATAGTATTTTTTGTTGTCCTTGTTGTTGTTAAATTGAACCTTTATTTAACTAGGCAAGTCAGTTAAGAACAGATTCTTATTTCCAATGATGGCCTACACCGGCCAAACCCGGACAATGCTGGTGTGAGGGTGTTGGTGAATGGAAAAATGCGTCAGGCGTCAGGCGCAGGACACAGATATGAGTAATAGTCCAAAAGTTTACTCAAAATTAAGATAATGTTCCAACAAGGAAACAATACAAAAATAATCCAGAGCACAAGAACACGAACCCACATGACAAAGAATAACGCACAAAACAGAGAGGGAAGTCAGAGGGTTAAATAAGGAACATAATTAATGGAATGGAAACCAGGTGTGTATGATCAAGACAAAACAAAACGAAAATGAAACATGGATCGGTGGTGACTAGAAAGCCGGTGACGTCGACTGCCGAACGCTGCCCGAACAAGGAGAGGGACCAACTTCGGCCGAAGTCGTGACAGTCCCCCCCGACACCGGCCTCGGGGACGACCCGGAGGACGAGGCGCAGGGCGATCCGGATGGAGGCGGTGAAATTCCTGCAGTAATGATGGATCCAGGATGTCCTCCACCGGCACCCAGCATCTCTCCTCCGGACCGTACCCCTCCCACTCCACGAGGTACTGAAGGCCTCTCGCCCGATGTCTTGCGTCCATGATGGCTCGCACAGTATACGCCGGCGCCAACTCGATGTCCAGAGGGGGCGGAGGAACCTCCCGCGACTCATACTGCTGGAGCGGACCAGCCACCACCGGCCTGAGGAGAGACACATGGAACAAGGGGTTAATACGGTAATCAGGGGGAAGTTGTAACCTATAACAAACCTCGTTCAATCTCCTCAGGACATTAAATGGCCACGCAAACCGCGGACCCAGCTTCCGGCAGGGCAGGCAAAGGGGCAGGTTTCGTGCCGAGAGCCAGACCCTCACTGCGGTGGCGGTCGGCACTCGCCTTCTGCCGCCTGATGGCCCGTTGTAGACGCACATGAGCAGCGTCCCATGTCGCCTCCGAGTGCCGAAACCATTCATCCACCGCAGGAGCCTCGATCTGGCTCTGATGCCAAGGTGCCAGGACCGGCTGATAACCTAGCACACACTGGAAAGGGGATAGGTTAGTGGAAGAGTGGCRAAGGGAGTTTTGGGCCATCTCCGCCCAGGGGATGAAAACCGACCACTCCCCCGGCCGGTCCTRGCAATAGGACCRCAGAAACCTACCCACATCCTGGTTKACTCTCTCCASCTGSCCGWTACTCTCGGGGTGAAAACCTRAKGTGAGGCTGACYGAGAYCCCCAGGCGTTCCATAAACGCCCTCCAGACTTTAGACGTGAATTGGGGACCCCGATCAGAAACTATATCCTCAGGCACCCCGTAGTGCCGGAATACGTGGGTGAACAGGGCCTCCRCAGTCTGTAGAGCCGTAGGGAGACCGGGCAAAGGAAGGAGAYGGCAGGACTTAGAAAACYGATCCACAACGACCAGGATCGTGGTRTTRCCCYGTGACGGGGGAAGATCCKTCACGAAATCYACCGATAGGTGTGAYCACGGTCGTTGTGGAACGGGAAGAGGCTGTAATTTCCCTCTGGGCAGGTGTCTARGTGCCTTGCACTGWGCGCACACCGAGCAGGAGGAAACATAAACCCTCAYGTMCTTAGCTAAAGTGGGCCACCAGTACTTCCCAGCAAGACAGCGCACTGTCCGWCCGATGCCAGGATGACCCGAGGAGGGTGACGTGTGGGCCCAACAGATCAAACGATCGCGGACATCAAACGGAACGTACAGACGCCCAACTGGACACTGTGGGGGAGTGGGCTCTGCACGTGACGCCCGCTCGATATCCGCGTCCATCTCCCATTCCACCGGTGCCACCAGGCAAGAAGCTGGAATTATGGGAGTGGGTTACGCGGACCGCTCCTCCGTGTCATACATCCAGGACAGTGCGTCTGCCTTAACGTTCTGGGAACCTGGTCTGTAGGATAGAGTGAAAACAAAGCGGGTGAAAAACATGGCCTACCTCGCCTGGCGAGGGTTCAGTCTCCTAGCTGCCCGAATGTACTCCAGATTGCAGTGGTCAGTCCAAATGAGGAAAGGGTGTTTAGCCCCCTCAAGCCAATGTCTCCACGCCTTCAGAGCCCTGACAACAGCCAACAGCTCCCGGTCCCCCACATCATAGTTTCGCTCCGCCAGGGGTGAGCCTATTCGAAAAGAAAGCGCAGGGGCGGAGCTTTAGTGGCGTACCCGAGCGCTGAGACAGCACAGCCCCTATCCCAGGCTCGGACGCATCCACCTCAACTATGAACGCTAAGGAGGGATCAGGATGAGCCAGCACGGGAGCCGAGGTAAACAGAGCCTTCAGTTGACAAAAATCCCTGTCCGCCTCCGCTGACCACTGCAGTCACACCGGTCCCCCCTTCAGCAAGGAGGTAATGGGAGCCGCTACCTGACCGAAACCCCGGATAAACCTCCGGTAGTAGTTGCCATATCCTAAGAACCGCTGCACCTCCTTTACCGTGGTTGGAGTCGCCCAATTACGCACGGCTGAAATGCGGTCATTCTCCATCTCTACCCCTGACGCGGAAAAGCGGTACGCTAGGAAGGAGATGGACTGTTGGAAGAACAGACATTTCTCAGCCTTGACGTACAGGTAATGCTCCAACAGTCGACCAAGCACCCTGCGCACCAGAGACACATGCTCGGCGCGTGTAGCGGTGTATATTAGAATGTCATCTATATACACCACTACACCCTGCCCGTGCAGGTCCCTGAAAATCTCGTCTACAAAGGATTGGAAGACTGATGGAGCATTCATTAACCCGTACGGCATGACGAGATACTCATAGTGCCCAGATGTAGTGCTAAATGCCGTCTTCCACTCATCCCCCGCCTTGATACGCATCAGGTTGTAAGCGTTCCTGAGGTCCAATTTTGTGAAAAAGCACGCCCCGTGCAATGACTCTGTCATACTGACTATGAGAGGTAGTGGGTAACTGTATTTTACCGTGATCTGATACAAACCTCGATAGTCAATACACGGGCGCAAACCTCCATCCTTATTTTTCACACAAAAGAAACTTGAGGAGACAGGTGAAATGGAAGGCCGAATGTATCCCTGTCCCAGAGATTCGGTGACATATGTTTCCATAGCCGCTGTCTCCTCCCGTGACAGAGGATACACGTGACTCCTGGGAAGTGCAGCGTCTACCAGGAGATTTATCGCACAATTCCCCTGTTGATGGGGTGTTAATTGAGTCGCCTTCTTTTTACAGTGCCAAATCGGCATATTCGGGGGGAATGTGCATGGTGGAAATCTGGTTTGGACTCTCCACCGTAGTGGCACCTAAAGAAACACCTACACACCTCCCTGAGCACTGACGGGACCATCCCTTGAGAGCCCTCTGTTGCCACGATATAGTGGGATCATGAGAGGACAACCAGGGAAGGCCCAACACAACAGGAAACGCAGGAGAGTCTATCAGAAAGAGACTAATTCTCTCCTCATGACCCTCCTGCGTTATCATACGGAGTGGAGCTGTGACCTCCCTGATTAGCCCTGACCCCAAAGGACGACTATCTAAGGCATGTACAGGGAAGGGGACAATAGGTATCCCTAAACTAAGTGCAAAAGTACGGTCAATGAAGTTCCCAGCTGCGCCTGAATCTACTAGCGCCTTATGCTGGGAATGCTGGAAAAACTCTATAGACAACCACATGTGTGCAACAGGGAGCTCTGGGTGAGGTGTGTGCCTACTCACCTGAGATAATCCACCGGTGCTCCGCCTGCCACCTCGCTTACCTGGGGAACCTCCCCAGCACCGACCAGCAGTGTGTCCTCTGCGGCCACAGGTGGTGCAAGGAATGGTCCCCCCTCCGGTCCCCCTCATAGCAACACCTCCCAGCTCCATCATGGTAGGATCAGAGGTGCTGGGGGATGGAACTGACGGACCCCGATCCGGACGTCCGCGGGAGGCCAACAGGTTATCCACCCGGATGGATAGGTCCACCAGCTGGTCCAGGTTAAGGGTGGTGTCCCTGCAGGCTAACTTCCTACGAACGTCCTCGCGTAAACTACACTTGTAGTGGTCAATCAGGGCCCGCTCATTCCATCCCGCGCCGGCGGCCAGAGTTCTATAATCCAGAGCGAACTCTTGAGCGCTCCTCGTCCCCTGTCTTAAATGGAACAAGCGTTCCCCCGCCGCTCTCCCCTCAGGTGGATGATTGAAAACCGCCCGGAAGCGGCAGGTGAAATCCTCGTAGTTGTCCAACGTCGGGCCTTCTTATCCCCAGATGGCGTTGGCCCAGACCAGTGCTTTTCCATTCACACAAGAGATGAGGGCGCTCACTCTCTCGCGTCCCGAGGGGGCCGGCTGAACAGCTGCCAGGTAGAGCTCCAGCTGGAGTAGGAACCCCTGGCACCCAGCAGCCGTTCCATCATACGCTCCCGGGAGCAAGAGCCGAATCCCACTGGATCCTGATGAAGGAGGTGTGGACATCTGGGTCGGTTGTTGTAGGAGCTGGGGAGGTGCTGATGGGTGAACCGGAAAACCCCCTCTCTCCCATCGGTCCATGGATTGCACCACGCGAACCATGGCTGTACCGAGACTCTGTAACATGGTCGCGTGCTGCTGAACACGCTCCTCCATTGGGAGAGGAGGGCTGGCTGTACCTGCTGACTCCATTAGTGGTGCGTTATTCTGTGAGGGTGTTGGTGAATGGAAAAATGCGGAGTCAGGCGCAGGACACAGATATGAGTAATAGTCCAAAAGTTTACTCAAAATTAAGATAATGTTCCAACAAGGAAACAATACAAAAATATCCCGAGAGCACAAGAACACGAACCCACATTGACAAAGAATACGCACAAAACAGAGAGGAAGTCAGAGGGTTAAATAAGGAACATAATTAATGAATGAAACCAAGAAAAACAAAACGAAAATGAAACATGGATCGGTGGTGACTAGAAAGCCTGGTGACGTCGACCGCCGCCTGAACAAGGAGAGGACCAACTTCGCCGAAGTCGTAGCAGCTGGGTCAATTGTGTACATGCCCTATGGACTCGCAATCACAAGCTGTTGTGAAAACAGCCTGATTTGAACCAGCAGTGTCTGTACGATCCTCTAGCAAATCAAATCAAATCAAATCAACATTTATTAGTCACATACACATGGGTAGCAGATGTTAATGCGGAGTGTAGCGAAATGCTTGTGCTTCTAGTCGCCGACATGCAGTAATAACCAACAGTAATCTAACCTACAATTCCACGCTACTACCTTACACACACACACAAGTGTGAAGGGATAAAGAATATTGTACATAAAAGATATATGGATGAGGGTGGTACAGAACGCATGGCAGATGCATAGATGGTATAGATACGTATACACTATGAGATGATACTGTTAGGGTATGTAAACATAAAGTGGCATAGTTTAAAGTGGCTAGTGGTACATGTATTGCATAAGATGGCAAGATGAGTAGATGATATAGAGTACAGTATATACATATGATGATGGTAATGTTAGGGTATGTAAACATTGATATAAGTGGCATTTGCTTAAGTGTGCTTAGTGACATTTTTACATAATTCCATCAATTCCCATTTTTAAGTGGCTGGAGTTGAGTCAGTATGTTGGCAGCGGCCGCTAAATGTTAGTGGTGGCTGTTTAACAGTCTGATGGCCTTGAGATAGAAGCTGTTTTTCAGTCTCTGCGTCCCGCTTTGATGCACCTGTTACTGACCTCGCCTCTGGATGATACGGGGCGTGAACAGGCCAGTGGCTTGGGTGGTGTGTCCTTGATGATCTTTGATGCCTTCCTGTGACATCGGTGGTGTAAGGTGTCCTGGAGGCAGGTAGTTTGCCCCTGTGATGCGTTCTGGCAGACCTCACTACCCTCTGAGAGCCTTACGGTTGCGGCGAGCAGTTGCCGTACCAGCGGTGATACAGCCCGACAGGATGCTCTCGATTGTGCATCTGTAGAAGTTTGTGAGTGCTTTTGGTGACAAGCCGAATTTCTTCAGCCTCCTGAGGTTGAAGAGGCGCTGCTGCGCCTTCTTCACAACGCTGTCTGTGTGGGTGGACCAATTCAGTTTGTCCGTGATGTGTACACCGAGGAACTTAAAACTTTCCACCTTCTCCACCACTGAGATGCAGTGCCTTGGACCGCTGCGCCACTCGGGCGTATGCCCACTATTACATTTTTTTTGCATGGGTTAACTGCAAATCATTGTGCTTGTAATATCTTAAAAATCACTCTGATTAGCTTTCTTGAAGAGGAGAATAAAAGAGGAGGGGGGTGGAGATGAAGAAATGATGTAACCACCTTGGCAAGCTGTATGGGCATTTCCTTATAAATCGGACCCTTTATCAAAACACAGTGCCCTTAGAAGAAGAAAAAAAAAACATGTTTTGTGTGATACCCACTGTTATATAAGTATGCACTATGGTGTTAGTGCCTGTAGCTCTATCATACCTTACAAGCCGTCACATGAGAATTTACCAATTGTAGACAACATGGTTTCTCCGTATATTTTCTTTATGTCACGCCTTGAAAAGTAGTACAAGAGCTTGAAATGTATCAGTGCACGTGTCACGCCCTGATCTGTTTCACCTGTCTTTGTGATTGCCTCCACCCACCTCCAGGTGTCACCCGTTTTCCCCATTAGTCCCTGGGTGTTTATTCCGGTGTTCCCTGTTTGTCTGTTGCCAGTTCGTCTTGTCATGTCAAGTCAACCAGCGTGGTTTTCCGTGCGCCTGCCTTTTCTTATCTCTCTTTTGCTAGTCCTCCCGGTTTTGACCCTTGCCTGCCTTGACTCTGAACCCGCCTGCCTGACCATACCGCCTGCCTGACCATACCGCCTGCCCTGACCTCGAGCCTGCCTGCCACTGTAACGCTTGTCGTGGTTGGAAGAAGAGGAGGACCAATGCGCAGCGTGGTAAGTGTCCATATTGTTTTAATACGAATAATGAACACTGAACAAAAGCAATAAAATGACAAACAAACACTCCTGTACGGTGAAACAAAAACCACTAAACAGAAAATAACCACCCACCAAACACAAAGGAAAACAGGCTACCTAAATATGGCTCCCAATCAGAGACAACGACTGACACCTGCCTCTGATTGAGAACCATACTAGGCCAAACACATAGAAATAGAACAACAGAACAAAACATAGAAAAAACAACATAGAATGCCCACCCCAACTCACGCCCTGTCCAAACTAAAATAAAGACATAACAAAGGAACTAAGGTCAGAACGTGACAGCCACTCTGTACCTCCTGGACTCTATGTCTTTAAGACTCTATGTCTTTACGTTATGTCTTATAAGTGCCATTCTATCAAGCTTCTCTTGGCAAGTAGTGTTTTGTGGGTTGAATGAAGATGGATATGTTTTTTGTTAGAATTTAAGTAGAATTACAGTAACTGATTGTGGAAAACATGTGTCAATGTTCTCATTTCTCCATACTACAACTAGCAGGTAGAACAGTGTTGCAATGATCAACCCTGACAACCGTCAGGGCATGTAGTTGGTTGCCAGTCTTGCCAAGAAAATTAGTATTGCAAACAAATGAGTACTGTCCAACTGTAATCACCTCAAAAGACTTCTGCATGATCAATGACACCATATATTGTTTGATGTAATAATGTATTCACCCCATAAAGCTTTGATAAAACAATGTTGAAAAGCAATTTCAATTAAATTAATTTAAATGTCAATTCTCATGGTTAGGATTTTTTATAATTGGCTATTTAATTCAAATAATTTTCATAGTCATTAATACAGCCAGCAACTTGTAGTGCTCTGACGTGTTTTAATTACATTGTATTAACAAAATTGATATGCTTTAGAAAGCATGGTGAATAAGAAATAATTAGACCAATCATATATCATCCCCTTATGGACATTAAGTGTATCACAATATAATTGATGAGCTAAAAACACCAGGGAGATGAATAAGTTTAATTGTGCCGAGTTGGTGTACGCTGCTCCGAACAAAGAATCATGCCCACCATATATTACATTTCAGCCGCAATTTATTATTAGCAACATCACTTAGCACTTGGTGGTCAACCACTTTCCCCTACTATGATGACATGACACTTGAAAGCAGCAGTGATGGGCTACAAACATCCCAAATGGCACCCTATTCCATATATAGTGCACTACTTTTCACCAGAGCCCTCTAGACCCTGGTCAAAACTAGTGCACTATATATAGAATAGGGTGCCATTTGAGACAGACACAGTGATATTGTGTAGTCTTTTAAAATGTCCCTTCACCCAACATTCATTAATCACCCAACCACTCTTCTACACAAGACTAATGAGGGAGAAGGATCTTTAATATTTGTTTCTCCAAGGTTACGCTGGCTTGACCCCATCTTTCCTGCTATGCCACCACCACCGTCCAATGCAATCATGCCAGTTGAGCCGAAAGAAAGAAAGATGTCCGAGAGAAAAGAGGAACTTGCCAATGGCTGGGGTTGGGTTTCAGTGGCTTTTCACCCTTGCTTTTTCTTCTTTGAACTCAACAGATTTGCTACAATAAAGTTTTATGATAGATTTCCAGCATATAGCACTTGAAGATAAAGGTAGATTCAATGATACGGCATTACCACACGAAGCGGTGCAACTTCTGACACAAACAAAGAGAGTATGAAGCACGAGGCTGATCTCACTGGCATTTGTTGTCACACAGCTATCACGTTGTATGAAGGGGAGGGACGTCCTATGTACATGCACAGGTGCTTATTAGTATGCTATCGTGTTCAGCCTCTTGTTTCAAACTTTCTCTGCTATATGTTTGGCTTCACTGCGTCTCAGTTCAAGTGACAGTTTTTGCAATACCTTCTCCATATAGTCCACACTGATGAGCAGTGTAAAAGGAAAGGAGATAAGGGAGACCATTGAAAATAATAGGTAAAGAACCTGGGGGCCTTCATGGAAGCGGATGCCTCTAATACAGAATTGTGGGATTTGAAGTCCACCTGCTCCTGTGGTGTCATTGCTCACCTGCAGCAAGAGGAGTGTTAATGCCCATCCCTCTCATCACAATTATCATCATCATCGTCATCATCATCGTCATCATCATCATCATCCATGACACCATACAATCAATTGCATTCAAAAGATCAAATTACAGGAGAGGTGGTGGTTGTGCATAATGAAAAACAGAGAGAGTGAGTTTGTGAAAGATTGTAAACGTATACCCACCTCTTAAACACATCTACAAATCTACATCCATACAGCCTTTTGAGTTTAGCCAGCAGATTGATCCTACACACACATGCGCACACACACGCACACGAACACAACACAAAAGCACAACCCCTCTGGTCATATCACTCCTCAAAAGAGAATAAAACAAGCCAAGAGAGAACTCGTTTAATTTGCAGAGAAGTTGACCCCACAGATTAAGAAAAGAAAAGACCTACAATTAGAAGAGTCATAATGGCTCTAGCCTCTGTTTCTATGTCTTACTGTTTTGTTATATTTCAGTCTTCTGTGATGTATATAAAGTGTACTACTGGGATGCAAACACAACATGGAAAACATTTCAACACTATATCTGACATGGTACAGGTGTCTTCTTTTATTTAAGCCCATAACCGTGTGTGAGGTGCATACTTTTGTCTCAAAGTAAATTTGTTTAAAACTACCAATAAATTCTCTGTGTGACCCTGATTTAGCCCACTGCAGTAAAAGGTTATTTATGTGAAATACTTTACTTTAAATCACCAAAACACATAATATTTCTTCTTAATTTAGTTGTTTTAACAACCAGTTAATACAATAGCAAAACATTGAAGATACATGTTTCAAAATTGCCCTTTGAATGAAATATGACACGGCACTGAAAATTACAGTACATGACACATTTTTCACATTAGGCAATACACTTGCACTATCCATAAAAAAAATTCCTGAAAATGTAATTTCCATCATATCTATCTCATGTGTGATCAAAGGTATTATATGATCATTGAAGACATATTTCGCAATCATTGATGAAAAAACGGAATGTATTGTTCAGACATAATTACACCATACTGTAGGTGTACTGTAATCGAATAAAACAAATTAAATGAATGAAATAACCAACGTTTAACAGGTACTAGTTTGCATCAAACGTCTTGAGCATTTGGCGCAGTTTGTCTAGCTTTGATTAAAATTGTATTTAAACTAACATGAATTTAACGTGAAATAAACAAAACATTTCACCATGTCATTGGATTTAGGTTAACAGTTGGATGAAAGAAATACAAAATTCCCTCATGTTGATGACTTTTTTCAAATCCAATCAGTTTTCCACGTTGATCACCTGGAAAGAGAAACATGCACGCTATTAGAGTTGTGGTCGCACGTGTTTGGTTTGTGCGCACAATACCTGTTGTTGTGCATTGTCCAGTAGCTTATATAACTCTTTATGTTCTTGTATGTAACTATCAGGAAGTACAACTACAATGTGATCAAGTTAAACAAGTAAAACGCTAAAGTAGATAAAAAAATGAATGCAAATTATTATATTTTATTCCTCATTGATGAAGAGGGTTATCTGGACATTTCCTGGTTGGCAAACTGTGGGTGAGGTCAAGAGCACAGTTAATGAATGGTACTGGTAAAGCTTATCCCTGGGGATGTATATGATTATACTCCAATGTTCTGTTTATGCATTATAGGTTGCAATATGCAGAAATTCTCCACCATTTCCTGGTTGCTAAAATTCGAATAGTTCGCCTAATTTCAGTTTATGTAACAAAACAAGCAGTCATTGTGTAGAGAATCATTGTACCATCTTTTCCATAACCAAAAATATTGTATTATTGAAGATGGTGTACAAAACCGAAAGTAAGAGATGCAAAAACAAAACTTAAGAATGGGAAGCATAGAAATAGCACACATAGAACAGATCTACCGCTTCTTTCTCTTCCTTTCAATGAAGAAGAAGGACGGGGGTGTATATTTCATGATTAACGACTCATGGTGTGATTGTGATAACATACAGGAACTCAAGTCCTTTTGTTCACTCGACCTTGAATACTTCACAATCAAATGCCGACCGTATTATCTCCCAAGAGAATTCTGTTCGGTTATAGTCACAGCTGTGTATATCCCCCCTCAAGACGATACCACGACAGCCTTCAAAGAACTTCACTGGAAAGAACTTCATGTGGAAACCACATATCCTGAGGCCACATTTATTGTAGCTGGGGATTTTAACAAAGCAAATTTGAGGAAAAGGCTTAGAAGTTCAATCAACACATTGACTGTAGTACTTGCGCTGCTAAAACATTAGACCACTGCTACTCCAACTTCCGGGATGCCTACAAGGCCTTCCCCCTCCCTCCTTTCGGCAAATCTGATCACGACTCCATTTTGCTCCTCCCTTCCTATAGGCAGAAACTCAAACAGGAAGTACCCGTGCTAAGGACTATTCAACGCTGGTCTGACCAATCGGAATCAACGCTGCAAGACTGTTTTGATCACACAGACTGGGATATGTTACGGGCAGCCTCCGAGAATAATATTGTATACGCTGATACGGTGACTGAGTTTATCAAGAAGTGTATAGGAGATGTTGTACCCACTGTGACTATTAAATCCAACCCTAACCAGAAATCGTGGGTGGCAGCATTCGCACAAAACTGAAAGTGCCATCCATCGCATTTAACCATGGCAAGGTGACTGGGAATATGGCTGGAGCTTTTACGGACATATTCAATCGCTCCCTATCCCAGTTTACTGTCTCCACATGCTTCAAGATGTCCACCATTGTTCCTGTACCCAAGAAAGCAAAGATAACTTAATTAAATGACTATCGCCCCGTAGCACTCACTTCTGTCATCATGAAGTACTTTGAGAGACTAGTCACGGATCATATCACCTCTACCTTACCTGACACCCTAGACCCACTAATGTTTGCTTACCGCCCCATTAGATGATGCAATCGCCATCGCACTGCACACTGCCCTATCCCATCTGGACAAGAGGAATACTTATATAAGAATATTGTTCATTGACTATTGCTCAGCATTCAACACCATAGTACCCTCCAAGCTCATCATCAAGCTGGAGGCCCTGGGTCTCAACCCCACCCTGTGCAACTGGGTCCTGGACTTTCTGACGGGCCGCCCCCAGGTAGTGATGGTAGGAAAAAACACCTTCACTTCGCTGATACTCAACACTGGGCCCAACAAGGATGCATGCTCTGCCCCCTCCTGTACTCCCTGTTCACAAATGACTGTGTGGCCTCGCACGCCTCCAGCTCAATCATCAAGTTTGCAGACGACACAACAGTAGTAGTAGCCTGAATACCAACAATGACGAGACAGCCTACAGGGAGGAGGTGAGGGCCCTGGGAGTGTGGTGCCAAGAAAATAATCTCTCACCCAACGTCCACAAAACAAAGGAACTGATCGTAGACTTCAGGAAACAGCAGAAGGAGCACCCCCCCACAGACAGTGTGGTGAAGAAGGCACAACAGCACCTCTTCAACCTCAGGAGGCTGAAGAAATTTGACTTGGCACCTAAAACCCTCACACACTTTTACAGGTGCACAATTGAGAGCATCCTGTCAGGCTTTTTCACTGCCTGGTACGGCAACTGCACCACCGCAACCGCAGGGCTCTCCAGAGGGTGGTGCGGTCTGCCCAATGTATCACTGGGGGAAAACTACCTGCCCTCCAGGACACCTGCAGCACCCGATGTCACAGGAAGGTCAAAAAGATAATCAAGGACACCAACTACCCGAGCCACCACCTGTTTGGTCAGTACAGGTGCATCAAAGCTGGGACAGAGAGACTGAAAAACAGCTTCTATCTCAAGGCCATCAGACTGTTAAATTCTGTTAAATAGCCATTACTAGCACATTAGAGGCAGCTGCCCTATATATATAGACTTGGAAACACTGGCCACTTTAATAATCTAACACTAGTCACTTTAATAATGTTTACATATTTTGCATTACTCATCTCATATGTATATACTGTATTATATCCTATTCAACTGTATCTTAGTCTATATTACTGTTTGATATAATGGCATTGTTAGAGTTAGAAACACAAGCATTTTGCTACACCTGCAATAACTGCTAATCTGCTAAACACGTGTATGTGACAAATAAAATATGACCTGATTTTGATTGGAATGACAGGCCTATGACTCTCATTTCTATGTGAATTTGGTCAGGTAGCCAAATAAATTACATATTGCAGCTTTAAGCATGGTAAGTGCCTTTATTGAAATCTGTGCTAGATAAATACATGTATATTTATAATCTGAAGACGTTTAGATTATAATTAATGTCTGTGAAATGTTAATTGATCATTGTATCACGTCTTCTTCCTATTGGCTGATGCATTATGGGTAGTGTTATTTAAACCCTGTCATTTTCTTGTTTGAGAGGATGGAGCGTTGAAAGATGGCGGAAGCGGATGCTGATGTGAAGCGTGAATATAATGGCGGGGGAATCAAGGAGAATTGTAATATTGTCCAATAGAAAATAAAAGAAAACAGAGCAAAGTAGGATACGGTGATGAGAATGTCCCTTCTTATCTTGTAGGAGTACATTTTGTTAAATGAGGAGCAGCTGATTGGAAGGCTGTGAGGATCACAAGAGGCGGGCTTGTTTAGATTGTTTTTGTGTTGCGTCCCACCCGATTTTGAGAAGTTTGATGTGTACTGTGTGTCTCTTCGGGAACAGGGCACCCCCCTGCAGAGAGGAAAAATATTCCTGGAGTGATTGATTCTCGTCAGATAAATCGTGGGGAATTTAAGAAAAAGTGAAGAGTCTATCTGTTCTTTTGTTTTTGAAATGGAGTCTCTCCCTACTCAAGTGCAGTTGGGGTATATAAACTACAGAGTCAGAAGCATTTGTCCCAAGACCAATGCAGTGTGATCATTGTAAAGCTTTTAGACATGTTTCAAGTGTTTGCAGAAGGGAGAAGCCGAGATGTCCAAGTTGTGGAAAAGATCATGTCACGTGATGAAAACGTGACATGTTGCAATTGTGGTGGGAACCATGAAGCCACATCTTAGGAATGCCAAACAAGGGTGAAAGAGAATGAGGTGGCCAAAGTCGGGGCTTTCCAGAGTGTTTCATATGCAGTGGGCTGTTTAAAAAGGTTGAGGTTTTGAATGGTGCTTGAAGAGTGCATGGTGGTGGATAGGCCTTCACTGATGGCTGCAGGTGTTGCCGTTCAACAGCAGGACCCAGATATCTTGAAGGTGGAATTTGCGGCCTTTATAGCTATGGTGATTAATGGCGCTGCCAATGTGGAGAGGAAGTACAGGAAAATAGATATCATTGTGCATGCGTCGGAATGGTTCCTGCGACTGCAAGACTTCTCGGCGGAGGAGTTGCATGGAGTATTGTCACGAACCGTATCACCCTCTCAGGTCATAGAGCCCGAGAAGGGAGATTTGACGGAAGGAAGAAGTGGAGGTTTGAGGGTTTTGGTTTTGTCAATGTGTTTTTTTCATTGTTTTATTTTGGGATGATTAAGTTTGTTTTCCCCATCACGTATGGGTTTTATTTCTATCTAGTTTTTTTCAACCCCGTCCAGTTGGTGGCAGTAATACACCTTTGTGGGTTGTAGTCTGCCATAAATCCCAAGAAGAACAATGTTTATGAGGACAGCGAACAGGTCAACATGCTGCTGGGTTTTGAGAGTGCTATTTGATTCAACTAAGTTTGAGGCCGACATTGTGATTAAAAATGCTGTTTTTTTTTATTTTGTTTTGTAAATTCTCAAAATCTGTTGCAGCCAAACCAGGTTAAAATCGATAAGTTTACCAAACGCATAAGTAATTATCAAGTAGAGAACAGTCGTAAAAGTTCAATATATTTGAACAAATTAGAAATCAGTCATATCAAAAAGTGACGTGAGCTTTGCATTGTGAAAAGCAAATACTTTAGATGAACATGTATTGCAATGTGAAACGTGTATTTCTAGATTAAACACTGTTTGGTGACAAAAAAACTCAGATTTTGTTTGTTGTACTTAGTCAAGTGAAAATGTGCTTAGAGTTTTGAAACACTGCCTTTTTTATGATCTGTTTTGAGTTTTGTACTAAGTGTTGTGAAAATGTACCACAGCGATTGACAAAAAACGGTAACATATCTCAGACCTGGGTTCAAATATCACTTGAAATCATTTAAAATACCAATCATTTATTGAGCTTGCCTGGCGCAATGGAACCAAAATAATAGTAGCAAAACTGAAAACCTCGCCCGTCTTGCACTCCAGGGGGCAGGCTATAGCAAACGCTAAAGAGTATTTGAAATACTTAACATAGTATTTGAAACCAGGTTTAATGTAGCCAGGCTTACAAAGAGAGAGAGGTTTGTGGATATCTATATTGTAGTGGGCAAGGAGGTAAGACCAAGAATCAGAACATTAATAATGTCTCCATAACCCACCTCTAACTTCTTCATTGGATGCCATGCACCATAAATATAGTTAAGCTCACATAGAGACAGTCATTTGTGGATATTTAAATTGTAGTGGCGAGAAGGGAAATCTGTTTAAACAGCAGTAATTACCGGCCATTGTCAGTCTYGCGGTGTTGTGCTCATTCTGCCACAGCCGCAGTGATTAAAATGAATCCCCATCGATTTCTCCACGACTGCACTGGCAGGAGCGATCCCGTGACCTTTCTCCATTGATTGAACATAACAATCACAATTCAATTGTAATGCAAAGAGAACATTTGTTAGAATGCATGATCCATTTCCCGGGCCTTGTGAAGGGTAATCAATGGAGTGACTCTTTGGAGTATTCCCACTACGATATAGCAAGGAGAGTCTGAGGAGCGGAATGGCGAACGAGATTTCTACTTTTCATTTCACATTGCATCCTTGCCTTACCTTTCGTTGTGGCTGGCTACGTGACATTCTTGGTCCGCAGCTCAAATTGACCGTACATATCACAGTAGCCACTACTAGCCGGTAACAACTATTCAACAATGACAGAAACTTTACTTCTAAACATATTACACTGCAGATGAATGCAACTAAACTATATTACACTCTTGAATAATGCAACAATTCGAAAGCATGTGCAAAAATTATAGGGTTTATTTTCTTGTATGTAGGCTACGCTCGTTACATTTTAGCTTCAAGACAAAAGCACAGACTTGCTAACACAGCATGTATTTGTCAAGTATCTTTAGCCTATGAAAAATGTAGGATTAACCCTCTCATACGAATATAAAAGTACAGTAGGCCTACCTTACAACATTACAACAAACCAGACTTCATTTTGAACAAAATCATGTAAATAGTTACCTGAGGTAAAAGCAAATTGCATCTGAAAATGTGGGTATAAGTGCGACAAGCTGTTTYATATGGAAGCTCATACCCGCCACCCCAAAAATGAAAGCCTCATTTGTCAACGTGCACAATTTGTCTGTGCTTCAGTCTGATCAACTCTAGCCTATTGATAACAGCCACAGCTGCAGGTAGCCTAGAGAAGCCTACGCACTCTGATCCCATCTGGGCCTGGCTAGGGGAAACATAACGTCATGTTTTGGAGACTAAGCTATGTATTTATCACCTAAAATAGGCTAATTTATTTGTGTTCTGAGAAAAATATGATAGAATTCGTTATATATTAACACTTCAGGTGGCAAGGCTTCCTCTGCCTTTTTAATCCAGAATTATTGACTGGAATTATAGTATATTTTTAATTACAGACGCAAAGGCCTACATGATGCTCTGTTTGTTTTATTGTCCCATCGCAGTTGTCTCGTTATCTGTGTAAAGGGTTTTAATGTTTTCATCCTCCCTATTACCTGATTAGAAATATAATCTGGTCCCATCATAGGTCATATACATAATATATATATATTTTTTTTTACAGATGATTTATTACTGTCGTACGCTAAAACTAGGGCCTGGAGTTGGTTAGGTTATCCTGCCCCCCCACCACGATGGGAACTGTGGTGCCACCTCTGAAATCACCACACAATATTACAAATGAAAAAAACTAATCCTATTTGTATAATCTACATTTTGACATGTTTTTGGTGGTTGGGATAGGCTTCCATAGTTTTGTGGCTCAGTGCAGGCATTAGTTGCGGCAACAAATTAAGAATGTAACAGGCTGTTACTGCAATTTCAAGAAAAACATCTATAAAACAAGTCTAAAATATTAGGAAAATGTCTATGCATTTCAGCTGTTTCAAAAATATTGTTCTGCTATTAGTATTTATACTTTACGAGTGTTGGCTCAACGAGAAAAGTCTCTGCTTCAAGGGAGGAAACTGTCTGGCGAGTGTCATGCGCTACCTCCAGAGGTAGTGGTGGAGACGTAGCAGGTACGCAAGTTTACATTTGAGTAATACACTATACGCATATACAAAAGTATATGGGCACCCCTTCAAATGAGTGGATTCAGCTATTTCAGCTACACYGTTTCTGACAGGTGTATAAAATCGAGCCCACTGCCATGCAATCTCAATACACAAACATTGGCAGTAGAATGGCCTTCCTGAAAAGCTCAGTGACTTTCAACGTGGCACCGTCATAGGATTCCACCTTTCCAACAAGTCAATTCATCAAATGTCTGCCCTGCTAGAGCTTCCCTGGTCAACTGTAAGTGCTGTTTTTGTGAAGTAGAAACATCAAGGAGCCACAACGGCTCAGCCGCGAAGTGGTAGGCCACACAAGCTCACAGAACGGGACCAGCGAGTGCTGAAAAATTCAAAATCAATTAAAAATAGTCTGTCCCCGGTTGCAAGATTCACTACCAAGTTCCAAACTGCCTCTGGAAGCAACGTCACCACAATAACTGTTCGTCGGGAGCTTCATGAAATGGGTTTCCATGGCAGAACAGTCGCACACAACCCTAAGATCACCATGTGCAATGCCAAACGTCGGCTGGAATGGTGTAAAGCTCGCCGCCATTGAACTCTGGAGCAGTGGAAACGTGTTCTCGGGAGTGATGAATCACGCTTCACCATCTGGCACTTGCATTGCACATGGTGATCTTAGGGTTGCGTGCTACTGTTCTGCCATGGAAACCCATTTCAGGAAGCTCCCGACGAATAGTTATTTTTTTTTAAATTGTATTATTATAATTTTTTAAAATTTTATTCCCTTTTCTCCCCAATTTTCGTGGTATCCAATCGCTAGTAATTACTATCTTGTCTCATCGCTACAACTCCCGTACGGGCTCGGGAGAGACGAAGGTCGAAAGCCACGCGTCCTCCGAAGCACAACCCAACCAAGCCGCACTGCTTCTTAACACAGCGCGCCTCCAACCCGGAAGCCAGCCGCACCAATGTGTCGGAGGAAACACGTGCACCTGGCCCCCTTGGTTAGCGCGCACTGCGCCCGGCCCGCCACAGGAGTCGCTGGAGCGCGATGAGACAAGGATATCCCTACCGGCCAAACCCTCCCTAACCCGGACGACGCTAGCCCAATTGTGCGTCGCCCCACGGACCTCCCGGTCGCGGCCGGCTGCGACAGAGCCTGGGCGCGAACCCAGAGACTCTGGTGGTGCTCTAGACCACTGTGCCACCCGGGAGGCCCGACGAACAGTTATTGTGGTGACGTTGCTTCCAGAGGCAGTTTGGAACTTGGTAGTGAATCTTGCAACCGGGTACAGACTATTTTTAATTGATTTTGAATTTCAGCACTCGCTGGTCCCGTTCTGTGAGCTTGTGTGGGCCTACCACTTCGCGGCTGAGCCGTTGTGGCTCCTTGATGTTTCTACTTCACAAAAACAGCACTTACAGTTGACCAGGGAAGCTCTAGCAGGGCAGACATTTGATGAATTGACTCTGTTGGAAAGGTGGAATCCTATGACGGTGCCACGTTGAAGTCACTGAGCTTTTCAGGAAGGCCATTCTACTGCCAATGTTTGTGTATTGAGATTGCATGGCAGTGGGCTCGATTTTATACACCTGTCAGAAACGGTGTAAGCTGAAATAGCTGAATCCACTCATTTGAAGGGGTGCCCCATATACTTTTGTATATGCGTATAGTGTATTACTCAAATGTAAACTTGCGTACCTGCTACGTCTCCACCACTACCTCTGGAGGTAGCGCATGACACTCGCCAGACAGTTTCCTCCCTTGAAGCAGAGACTTTTCTCGTTGAGCCAACACTCGTAAAGTATAAATACTAATAGCAGAACAATATTTTTGAAACAGCTGAAATGCATAGACATTTTCCTAATATTTTAGACTTGTTTTATAGATGTTTTCTTGAAATTGCAGTAACAAGCCTGTTACATTCTTAATTTGTTGCCGCAACTAATGCCTGCACTGAGCACAAAAACTATGGAAGCCTATCCCAACCACCAAAAACATGTCAAAATGTAGATTATACAAATAATTAGTTTTTTTTCATTTGTAATATTGTGTGGTGATTTCAGAGGTGGCACCACAGTTTCCCATCGTGGTGGGGGGCAGGATAACCTAACCAACTCCAGGCCCTAGTTTTAGCGTACGACAGTAATAAATCATCTGTAAAAAAATATATATATATATTATGTATATGACCTATGATGGGACCAGATTATATTTCTAATCAGGTAATAGGAGGATGAAAACATTAAAACCCTTTACACAGATAACGAGACAACTGCGATGGGACAATAAAACAAACAGAGCATCATGTAGGCCTTTGCGTCTGTAATTAAAAATATACTATAATTCCAGTCAATAATTCTGGATTAAAAGGCAGAGGAAGCCTTGCCACCTGAAGTGTTAATTATATACGAATTCTATCATATTTTTCTCAGAACACAAATAAATTAGCCTATTTTAGGTGATAAATACATAGCTTAGTCTCCAAAACATGACGTTATGTTTCCCTAGCCAGGCCCAGATGGGATCAGAGTGCGTAGGCTTCTCTAGGCTACCTGCAGCTGTGGCTGTTATCAATAGGCTAGAGTTGATCAGACTGAAGCACAGACAATTGTGCACGTTGACAAATGAGGCTTTCATTTTTGGTGGTGGCGGGTATGAGCTTCCATATGAAACAGCTTGTCGCACTTATACCCACATTTTCAGATGCAATTTGCTTTTACCTCAGGTAACTATTTACATGATTTTGTTCAAAATGAAGTTCTGGTTTGTTGTAATGTTGTAAGGTAGGCCTACTGTACTTTTATATTCGTATGAGAGGGTTTAATCCTACATTTTCATAGGCTAAAGATACTTGACAAATACATGCTGTGTTAGCAAGTCTGTGCTTTTGTCTTGAAGCTAAAATTGTAACGAGCGTAGCCTACATACAAGAAAATAAACCCTATTAATTTTTGCACATGCTTTCGAATTGTTTGCATTATTCAAGAGTGTAATATAGTTTAGTTGCATTCATCTGCAGTGTAATATGTTTAGAAGTAAAGTTTCTGTCATTGTTGAATAGTTGTTACCGGCTAGTAGTGGCTACTGTGATATGTACGGTCAATTTGAAGCTGCGGACCAAGAATGTCACGTAGCCAGCCACAACGAAAGGTAAGGCAAGGATGCAATGTGAAATGAAAAGTAGAAATCTCGTTCGCCATTCCGCTCCTCAGACTCTCCTTGCTATATCGTAGTGGGAATACTCCAAAGAGTCACTTCC